>NC_085096.1:7177458-7477458 GCF_963422355.1 Corticium candelabrum | reverse complement strand
TCATAGCTGACCTTCAACTCTAGCTCTTGTTCTTTCTCACTGCCATAGTCTCCATCAAATATCTCACTTAGTAAGTCTTCACGTTCCTCTTGCCTTTTGATCAACTCATCAACTTGACTTCTCAGCATGGCTACATGATGACTGGTTTTCTCGTACTGTTCCTCCAAATGTTTCTTCTTGTGTTCCTCAAGATTCTGCTCATTTAGAGCTGCATAATACTCATCTTCCTCTTTACTCAATTGCTGCTCATAGTTATGGACCACCAAACCTGAACACAAAGTACAGCTACATGATCTAGTCACAAATTTGTCTATGAAGTCAGGCAGGTAAGCAGACAGACAATAGACAGACACACAGACACACAGGCACACAGACAGACAGAAAGCTAGAAATTTTCTTCAACATCTAAGCAAACGATCAGTAGATAAAGTTGGCAGACCTAATATTGGCAAGCTCATAGATTTTCGGTAAAAGAGATTTTCGATACAACTGCAGAAATGTAATGCAAAGGTTATTATAAGAAAACTGTCATTGCTCAAGGCTGAAGATGTGAGTGCTGAATCATTCACAGGGTTCTCGCTAGAGATTTTTGGGAACGTGGCGGGATGGGTGGGTCCACCGACACCTGCAGTCTGCTCTTAGGTATAGAGTTACACAGTCCAAGTTGGACATGTGCACTTGAGCCGATCTTAAATGAGGTATATTTTGTATCGTAGCTATTGCTTGTAACATGCGTTCAAGTGCCCTGGCAAGAAAATCAACTTCGATCGCCAATAACCCCTTCTGAGCGATGTTCATAGGTTGCGCATGCGCAAGTTCCATGGATGAAACTACAGAAAGTCTGTCTAGTCAGGCGGTGATTGACGTGCATGACCACTGTTGTTAATTGGAGAGAAGCCATGACTAGTCTAGAGTAGATTCTACACTTCTCGAACAAGAAGTGTGCATTCTGTGTCACAGAAAGGGCGTCCGGGACTACTATCAATGGCAGCGCATCCGGGACTACAATCAACACAAGTACACCTGGAGCAGTCTATTATCCCGCTTTCTCTTGTAAGAGCCTGGATTTGTGGCTATTGTCGCCTTTACCAAGAGTTCTAGAAGATTCCTCTAACTGTCAAACTTTGGACTACCAGCTACCGTTTCTGAGCGTGCTGCACTCTTACTGGAGCGTGCTACGCCACACTGTAGCGAGAACCCTGCATTCAGTAACCAGTTTTTCAGTCATTGACTACAGGACTTCAGTTTTTAGTTTAAGTTAGATTTCATTAGTGGTTGCGTTTTATCCCAACTTTAGATCATATTGTTTTTAGATTACTTATTAGTTGTGGACTCGTAAATTTTGTGATTTAGCAGCAATGTATAATAGTTTGATGTTGGAAAATATATAAGACAGACACACACACACAGACAGACTATTCTATTCTTTGACAAACCCCATTACATAATCAAGTTGCAAGACGATAACAGCTCTAGAATTACAGACAGACAGACAGACAAATATAGAAACATAGAAACCAGACAGCCAAATAGAGAAACAGAGATAGAGAGCTAGGTAGAGACAAACTCACAAACATTAGCTTAAACCGTATTTCATTAATGTAGCTAGAAGCTGGGTTTCTTGTTCGGTGTTCCGTTTACATGTACATGCCATTGACAACAAACAGAGGAAAGAGTAATCAGGCAAATTTGTTTACTGTCAACTCCTCTACAGTGGGAAACATCTGGGGTTTTAGGATCAAATATCTAAAAACATGCTTGGTTATCCAGTAAATACCGTAAATGCTGCTCTCAAATAAATGTCGCTCTTTCTAAGCCCCACAGAAAGGGCTCAAACATAACACTGCCATCAATAAATGCCACAGTTTATTTAGCAACAACTTTTCAGTGATTTCAAAACTTTCACTTTGTAGCAATTTCACCACTAATTTCCTACATCCAATATGTACTAACTGTTCATTTTAGATTCTATGCAAGCATACCCTAACACAGTGTAACTTCCCTATTCAAGATCAATGCTATAAGCAAAACTAGTATCAGTTAAATTAATTAAAGAGCAATAACCTGAATTTGTCCAGGAGCAGACCAAACCTTGTGAAACATTTCAAAAGTCTTATGACCCACTCGTACTTTGCATTCATTAGTCAGAAAAGGTTGTTGCTATGTACTACCTACAGCATTACAGCATATGCTGGAAATTACAAGAGAACTCTCACCAAAATCAACCATCTCTCAGATGAAAGCTGTCACTTCATGACACAACCCTTTGCAATAGGTTTAAACAAAAGCATCGAAATTACCTGTGTGGGTGCATTTAGTACCCGTATGTGTCGTCAGAGTAACTCTGATTGCTGGTTAGCCAGGAAGACCTGTGCACTTCTCAAGGTAAGGACTGTGAGACAGATGGTGGCAAATTGTGATTTATTGACTAAAACAAACTGGGACCATACACTTAAGATGCAAGTATCGACTGTGTCAATACGACCATGGAGCCTCAAAAGGAGATCATCTTAGATTAGTTCATAGATCATGTCTTGCTTCATTTTGGGAACGTTAGGAGCACTTGGTATGGTTAAACCTAAAGCATATTTACTTCCAAACAAGAAAAGAGAGTAACTCATACGGGGAATCATCTGAACTTGTGGCCCATTCTCTGCTTCTGTGGCTGGCTGGACCGTAGGCTTCCTGCGAGAAGATACTAGGCCTTGTATCTTTCTTCCAGCAAGTTTTAGAACTTGGTGAGAGTTCCCATCTAATTGTTGTAATTGCATTCCAATGCACCACTAATAATGCAGAAGTAATGCATTTATCCCAGTGGGACATGAATAAACACTTACTAAATTAACTTAATTAAAGGAACACTGTCCAGATGTTTTGCAAGCTGGCGCCTCGAATACCAGTTTTAAAAATGTATATACACAAAATCAAAATCTCAAAATCAGAGAAACTTAGCACGACAATGCTGGAAAGACATAATGCCATACCACAAACTCTATGTTCTTACTGCACAGAATTTTTGGACTCGTAAGATATCGCAATTTGGGCAACACGCAAACAGCGATGGTGAGAGATAGCATATTTTACAGATCCTGCACATGGAAACGTGTGAAATACCATTCAGAAAGTAAGTGTTCACAATGGTGTTGTTCGTGTGCTTCAGAGTGCATTTAGGACGGAAATGGTGAAAATATCATATTCTGCAATGGCACGCAAATGGAAGCAAAACTGCAAGGGCCGTGACAGTGTTTTCAGGAAGAAACAGCTGAGAAGAATGCTCCCACATTGAATGTGGTTCAATCCTCACACATCCGTCACACGTACCTACAATCCTGGTAGATCTATACTACGTAATGCAGGGTTATCGCTATAGCGTGGCAGTGTGGTGTTGCGCCATGCTCCATGAGTGCGCCACGCACAGAAACGGTAGATGACTGAAAACTCAATACCATACTACTTAGAAAAGGTGACATTAGCCACAAATCCAGGCTCTTACAAAAGAACACGGGATAATAGCCTCGCTCCAGACGTGTGCACGTACCTACTTGTGTTGATTACAGTCCCGGATGCGCTGCCATTGATAGTAGTCCCGAATGTGCTGCCATTAATAGTAGTCCCAAATGCCCTACCCGTGACACAGAAAGCACATCTCTTGTCCAAGAAGTGTAGCATCTAGAACATACTCTGACTAGTCCTGGCTTCTTGCAAATCAACAACAGTGGTCCTTGTCAATCAACGCCTGAGTAAACAAGACTTTTTGTAGTTTCGTCCATGGAACTTATGCTTGTGCAACCTATGAACATTGCTAAAAAGGGCTTATTGGCAATCGAAGTTGATTTCCTTGCCAGAACACTTGAACATATGTTACACGCAATAGCTATGACACAAAATCTACCTCACTTGAGATCAGCTCAAGTGCGCATGTTCGACTTGGACTGTGCAACTCTAGAGCAGAATGCATGCATTGTGAACCTGCCCATCCCGCCACCGCTTCCACAAATCTCTAGCAAGAACCATGGCAGTGACTACATCTAACACTAGTTAGAGTACACTGGTACAATCCGCATATTTACACAATCAGATTCTGAAAAATGTACCGCCTATCAGAATGCACGGCACTTTACTTATTGACTCACAACCACCCATTTCCATATCTCGCGCACTAAAAGAGTGTGTCTTTGAGTATGCGCCTAATGTGGACATTGCTCCTTTAAATTTTCAATATGAACACCAACAGCAGTTCAGCAACGCTGTCATTCTCCTTCAAATGAACAGGCTTTCTAATACCTCCTTTGATAACAGTTGTCCTCAGCATAGGCTCATGTCAAAGCATGGATGTGTCGACATAAAGCACGCCTTTCAACTCTTTCCAGTCCGACATAAGGACTGGAATTTACTTGGCCTTAAATGGAAAAGTTTATGTGGACAAACGGCTTCCTTTCAGCTTACGTTCAGCGCCATTCTTATTCAATCGGCTAGCTGACTCACTGCATTGGATTTTGGTTATTGAATGTGGTGTCG
The DNA here is from genome assembly GCF_963422355.1 of Corticium candelabrum. Classification (NCBI taxonomy): domain Eukaryota; kingdom Metazoa; phylum Porifera; class Homoscleromorpha; order Homosclerophorida; family Plakinidae; genus Corticium; species Corticium candelabrum. Next base: position 7,472,940 of record NC_085096.1, on the reverse strand, counting down.
TAAACGTTATACACTACCTACACGATTTTTTCACTGCTGCACCTTCTGCAGAAGAGTGCAGGAAATTGTTGTAAACTGTTCGCGATATATTTCACGTCATTGAGATCCCACTCGCCCCTGAGAAGGTCATTGGTCCAGCATCAATCATGACGTTCCTGGGCATCGAGTTGAATGTTTTCCAACAAAAAAATTGCGAAATTGGCTTGAACAAAAAAATGCAGAAAGCATGAGCTACTCTCTCTGCATGGGACCATAAACTTTGTATGCAAGGCAGTGCCTGCAGCTTGTTTCTTCATGCGGTGTCTCATTGCCCAGCCTCAGCATTTTCTTCCCTCAATCAGCAAGCACGACTCGATTTGGCGTGGTGGAACACTTTTCTCCCTACATGGAACGGTCACTCGTTCTTCCTAGATTCAGAATTGCCGAGGTCGCCTGACATGAATCTGTTCACTGATGCCTCTCTCACAGACTACGGTGCTTTCTGTGGCGAGGCCTGGCTTTTGGGTAAATGGATTGGAGCACAACTCAACCATCCGACAGCTTGAAAGGAACTTGCAGCAATCATCATAGCCTCTCTAACATGAGGAGATCAGTGGAAAGGCAGGAGAGTCTTATTTCATTGCAACAATCAGACAATAGTCTATTCATGGCAAAACAGCAGTTCCCGTTCCCCAGCCATCATGGGTCTTTTACAGTGATCGTTCCTGATAGCGGCAAAGGGCAACTTTGCTATCAGACTGTCGCACATTCCAGGCACCGATAACAGTATTGCTGATGCCTTATCTCGTTCACAGCTGACACGATTTCGACAGCTAGTCCCACGAGCCCTTCCCGTTGCAACTCCAGTTCCACAACTCGTCCTGGATCTCTGACCACTGAGGCACACTACTTTATGCAACAAGAGGTGGCAGCATCTACAAGTAGTAGCTACCAAGCCGGCCTCAAGCGCTACCTTACATTCTGCACGATGGGGTATCATATTTCTTTCCCTGCCTCTGAGGAACAAATGATGGATTTCTCTGCCTTCATTGCACAATCGGCCAGATATGCAACCATCAAGGTCTACCTGGCAGGAATCCGTTTGGAGCACATTGAAAGGAGGTTCTCACACCTGTTCGATGTCTCCCCTCGCCTCAAACTGGTGCTGAAAGGTATCTGTCGCAAAGGCGCAAACACCTGTCAATTCTGCTTGCCGATCACAATGGATGTCCTCCACAGCCTAAAAAGGTCACTTTGTGATGTATCGGTCATGAGCTGTTATGACATTTGTCTGATGTGGTCGGCTTGTACACTCGCTTTCTTTGATTTCTTGCGTTGCAGAGTTTGTAGCGACTGGCACGAGACATTTCTCGGAAACTGACCTTCAATGCTCCGATGTTACCACTTCAGCCAACGGTTTTCTCATGTTTTGCGCAGCTCCAAGACAGACCCGTTCCATCTGTGACACACTGTTTGCATTTATCCATCTGGGCGTTCTGTACGCGCAGTTCAAGCTCTACACCAGTTTCTGGCAATTCGTAAAGGCACTCCTGGTGAGCAATTGTTTCGACGTGCTGCTGGTGCCTACTTAACTCGTAGATCGTTTACTGCTCATCTATGTTCACTGTTACATGCAGCCAGCATCAAGGAGACACTCTACGCGGGTCATAGCTTCCACATCGGTGCAGCAGCAACTGCTGCAGCTGCGGGTATGCCCATCGGTTGATCCAGACATTGGGTCGCTGGTCTATCGACTGCTACCGACACTAGACGTCCGCACCTCAGCGGAGACACTCAGGGGAGTCCCTTTGCAACTAGCAGCCATGTCTGCCCATGGTACTCCAGCTTGGTGTCCGCTTGCTTGAGAGTTGCATTTGGGTCTTGCAGGCTGAACTCTGGAGGGAATGTGGGGTACGGTTACGTAAGCGAGTTCAGCCTTACAATCTGGGTGAGCTCTACTTGGATTTGAAGCCTGGCGACTCAGGCGGTTTAAGAAACCCAGCGCTCCAAGTGGTTTAGAACCAGTGCTCTGGTTCGGATGTGTTTTGTGTCTGGCGCTCCGGACGGTGTTGTCTGTGACGTGATCAATCTGGTGCTCCGGATGATCATATGGTTCAATGCAGTTCGGTGCTCCCAACGGTGTTCAGCATTCGAGTTCGACGGTACAGTACCCCCTACTGTGAACCCCTCCCAATGCAACCCAAATCGCATTGCAACGCTCTGAAGCATGGTGTTCTCGCGGGCATGGTGTTAATAGTAAGGATGAACACATACGAGGAAGTACTGTACTTATCCAGGGGATAGATATACTTATCTAGCTTGCTCGGGAAGTTCAGTGTTCGACAATACAGCACATACTACAGTGTACAAGGACTATTCTGTTCACGGGAACTTCCTGTTCACGAGGACTATTCTGTTCACATAAACTAGATCTTGTTCATGTCGACTATCCTGTTCATGGCGACTATTCTGTTCACGTCAATTAACTATCCTGTTCACGTGACTATTCTGTTCACTGCCTTCACGGCGACTGTTCTAGCTGTTCAACTTCTATTCACGACGACTCTAGATTCTGTTCATGGGCGACTACACTGTTCATGACACTTACGCGGTAGACCGTAGAACGTATACTCTCTGGCTCAATCTATGACACGTGGCTGTACATTGCTTGACAACATGATGATATCAAATAACTCTTCTCTGTGCTCATGCAGTTGCGGTGGTCCTCTTTGGTGTACGAATAATAGGAAATACTTAATTATGAGAGAAAGTTGGCGAGTGGTTTAAAGAAGCTAGTGATTATTAGATGTTTCTGTATAGTGCAGTTCACAGCCTCTGCAAGTATGCGATGATAACAGGGATCGTTGTAAGCAAGCTCCAGGAAGTCACGCAGCTATAGGGTATGGAAAACAATTGAAGATGGAACAGAATAGTCTCCGGTGAACAGAATAGTCCCCATTATAGTGGGGACTATTCTGTTCATGGCGACTATTAGGGTAAGTGACGTGAACAGTTTAGTCGCCCGTGAACAGAATCTATAGAGTCACCGTGATTGAAGTTGAACAGCTAGAATAGTCGCCGTGAAGACAGTGAACAGAATAGTCACTGTGAATAGGATAGTTAATTGACGTGAACAAAATAGCCACCGTGAACAAGATCTAGTTAATGTGAACAGAATAGTCACCGTGAACAGGAAAGTCCCCGCTATAATGGGGACTATCCTGTTCACCGCGACTATTCTGTTCAATAGTCTCTGCTAGGGTGGGTTCACCTAGCATGAACAGAATAGTCCCCGGTGAACAGAATATGAGCAAATGAACCTAATAGAAGCAAATATGAACAGAATAGTCCCTGTGAACAGAATAGTCTGTCAACAGAATAGCCAGCATGGATAATGACTGAGCATGTGTACTATGTCACAAATACACACGCAGAGAAAAAACCACAAGAAATAGAAGTCAGGACAAACAGGTTGTCATCACCTAATATCAGCGCTGTCTGCCTAATCCTAACAAGCTATAAACATCACATACCTTTACTCGCCACGAAAAACCTCAGTTTCTTTCCTAAGGCGCTCAATCTTGACTTGCGTATGCCGAATGTAAAACACAAAAATGCATTATGGTATCAAAACTGCCTCTACATGTATCTCCTGGAGTTGCTCCCCTCCCAAGTGTTCAGCTGTACATGCACTCATGGGGCAACACAAATGGCACTTTAAATACACATATATGATCAGTAACACAAGCAAGAAATATAAATTGGAAACCTCTGGACCACTGGTCAACGCATCATGTATATATAACTAAATGACAACAATTCAATTTCTTCTTTACAGAAGTGTATCAGCTCACATCAAAGGTACCACTTAGTCTATAGACACCTCAAAGGTAAGACTATTTTCAAAACATTTTTGCCGCATTGGTCTCAAGTAAGTCAAAACTTATGAAACAAATACTACTAACACTTCAATTTCATCATCTAATCCACACACTAGAGCTGAGGTCACCTCTCACAATGACAAGAAAACCAACCAAGCAAAATATGGATACAATAATATACAGACAAATAAGTAGGATCAGTTCTAACCTTGAAGACTGGCTCCCTTAAGTCTCACCACATCCTGAAATTCTTGGGCTGTCTTTGCTTGCAGCACTTTGAGTCTGTCATCACTGTCAGCAAGACTTTGGGTAACACTCTCCAACCTCTCCTCTGCAGTCTTCAGTTGACTGACTACATCGTCCTTTGTCAAACGATCAATGTCTGCTTCAAGAGACATAAAATGATCCATTGTTGCCTCAGTGATGTGACACCCTAAATTGAACACAACAATAAAAGAACCGTAGACAACTAAGCAGACTGGCTGGTACGCATGCAGACTGTGACACACACATAGAGAAACACAATATGCAAAGCAAAAAATTATGTTTTCCAGTTGGCAAAACTCCAAGACCTGCTCCAGGTCTTTCAAATAATTAAAGGATAACTGTAACGCAAAAATCAAAAATTCTTTTTATGTTGGAAATTGATAGTTCTAATTGCATACATGACAGGAAAAATAGTTTTAGATTTTTAAGTTAAGTCTTTGCTGAAATATAGCAGGTCAAAGTTGCTTCCGGTTCTTCAAGTTCCGGAAGTGCGTTATAACGGGCGTGGTGTAGTGTGACATCACAGAGGGGAGACTCCATGCTAACATGTATTGTAAACAAATGAATCTGTGGTGAAAGAATGGTTTGGTGTTACGTGGCTGCAGGATGCGCCAATTCGTGCAAGTCATACACAATCGTGTTTCAATTTCCGAAGATCCCTAAGCTAAGAAAAGCGTGGGAATCGCAAATACGGAAGACAATTGCAGAGACACTTGTGTCGTCCGGGCAACTACTACTGAGTACCACGCGTCCTACTGAGTGGACAGGAGTCTGTAGTAGCCACTTTTAGCCTGATTGCTTCGAGATATGTACAGCCAGGTCTATTCAGAGCTTGGTCTGGGTTGTAGAAGAGTGAGATTGAGGCCACCATTTTCCAACTACCTGCCTCCACACTTCAAGGTTGCAGTACTCTGGAACCCCTTTGCAAAAGACAAGGAGAGCCGTATTTGAGAAGCGGGAGGGTAAGGAAGACTCTTCTGCAGGACTAAAAGTACTGCAAATGGCTACGAGGGGTCAGACTCTTGATGACTATAGATAGACTCACTTCTTGATCATCATGTGTAGTGAATGCAGTCGTATGCGTTAAAGTATACTGTACAGGGAAGTCAAACCTTGTGTCAACATGAATTCAACGTACAAACTTCAACTCATTTTGTTCTCTTTCTCAGAGCACTAGAGTTTTGCATGAAATCACCAGTACACTGTGCCACTATTGCTGCTAGTATTCGACATTATTATCACGTCATTATTTGAGACAACCTCAAATACATTTTGAAAGCACACGCACTCCACACAAGTGCGTATCCATCATCTCACAACAAACGCAGCTGCACCTGTGTTAGTTGTTTACTCACCCGAATGTGCATCGATTACATTTGCTACTCCTACTTGTAGCCTGTCCTCTTCCTTGTCCGCTTCCGAGGCAGCAGGGAATCTTAAAGCTTGAGAGACACTGTCGCTGAACTCGAACCTGTGTGGTCTAATCACTACATAATGGCTCCCAGCAGATCTTCTTCATCCTGCGATTCATGCAATGACGAACATTATCATCACATAAGAACCTCCAGAGGGCTCTTCAGAAGACTCGCTGTTGCTGCCGTCGCCTCTACCCTAGCTGCATTGACTTGGATATAAAGATGTAGTCATTTTTACAGGCCGCTGACTATACAGATGTACATGCGTCTCCCCTCTGTGATGTCACACTACACCACGCCCATTATAACGTGTTACCAGAACTTGAAGAACCGGAAGCAACTTTGACCTGCTACATCTCAGCAAAGACTTAACTTAAAAATCTAAAACTATTTTTCCTGTCATGTATGCAACTAGAACTATCAATTTCCAACATAAAACAATTCTTGATTTTTGCATTGCAGTTACCCTTTAACATGATCACGAACAGTATGATGAGACACAAGAGGAAGATGCATAAATAAACAGACTGACCAACCTTCTGCTGTCCCCTTTCCTTCAGCTGTTTCCACTTTGTTACTTTCATCACCTACAAGAAAACACAGAATTAAAAACATTATTAACTATATCTACTCATGCACTCATGCCACTGTCCATTATAGAAAAAGTTACCTACAGACATTGCTATAATGTCTAAAGTTTATAACTACTTATTTATCTGGTATACGTAGCATCAATTCAATCACCTCCAAGGCAATAATACACTTCTTTAGCATCATAGAACAGTCACATACCAAATGCTAATTTAGTCAAAGATTAATTAGACCGTAAAACTTGTCATTAACAAATCACATTATCATGCACAGTAACAAACATGTCCTGGTGCCAATGTTTCTGGATGTTCAGACTACAATAAATCACCATACAAAAGTAGAAAAATTTTGTAGTCATGTATCAACCATCAAAATTTTGACCACATAATTAACAAATTTTATACATTCATCTATTACCTGATGCACTATCCCATTAGGGCCTGTCCCTAATCATCAAATAAACGTTTACATTTCAAGGCGCCCGCTCACGATTCACCTGCAGGTGCAGATCGACACACCCATCCAAACTTGAAATCATGCCTTTGTCCACACATTAACCATTTACCAACTTTAGATAGCTTTCTATTGAACAAGAAAGCAATTTCTTGATCTTTTCCTTGATACACGTGACCCAAAAATGGGTGAAGCATAAAGCACTAATGCGAGGGCATCCGGACAAACATCTACCATGTATGAAGTTATAGACTAGCTTATCAGTTTACCAATGCAGTTGCTAAATTTCTGTAAAAGAAACACCGCTACCTAAAGACATTGCTACAACAAGTCTGTCACTAATGCTCAATTCTAACCGGCCCTTGCAGCTATCATGTAAAGATAGATGCAGGATCTGTGTTGTTGGCGACATCCAACACCTCTCCATGGCTTCTTTCACGCTTTCAGATGCCATCACAAATAATGCTCTGTGCTCCACCTATTTCCGGGTCACCACCTATTTCCGGGTCACGTGCAACTAGTAACAATAGAGAAATCACTTTGTCATTCAACAGCAAGCTATCTCAAGATGGTAAATGGTAGATGTGTGGATAAAGAACCTAACACACTTGTCGTTAGCTTTCTCGAAATGTCAAATACAAGTAGCGAAATTGTCATAGCGAACAAGGACACGATTTTCATGCCTCTCTATACCAGGAATAGAGACTGTACAGTACGTCATAGAACGAGGTGCACCTTAAGATGTTCCCTTGTTCTGGTTCGTTATGACACAACTTGAAATTGTCCCTATTAAATCGTTGCACATGGGCAGGTTCTACACGTTTCATTGCAAAGTGATAATAAATTGACTTTTTGGTGTATATGATAGAGGAACTTAGAAGAGAGAGTCTTTCTTCCAGACGACAGCAAGAGTGACCAGCAGCAATATGCATGCAAGCTTCATACTTGTCAGCCAAGCACTACAAGAGCATTAACGTACATGACAAATAGGCCTACTCATAAAGATAACAGCTAGAGCAGTGAAGTTCAACAGAAAATTAATTAATGCATAATATAATGGCAGCAAGAAGCTGCATGGATATGACCATGCAATTACTTCCAGCAACTGAATTTTAAAGGTCACACTCACCACTAACCTGGTCAAGGGTCTACAGTGTGAGTGCTAAATGCATGTTTCTGGCACTAGACTGTTAGGCAACGGATGACAGACTGCACGTGCCTGCAAGACCAACCTTTCTTCTCTGACGTCTGTTCACCATTTCTACCTTCTCCTTGTTTGTCTTTTTCCGCCTGTGCAGGTACAGCTTCGTTTTCGGTAGTTACCATGACAACCACCCCGTCTTTTCCTTCACTTTCCTCTGCCGCGTGTGTGTGTCCTACTCCATCTTCTTTCTTCTGAATATCTCCAACACCATCCGTCTCGTCTTTCTCGCTCTTTGTTCCTAACTTTTCATTTTCCGCTTCTTTGCTGTAGTCATCAGCGCTCTTGTTTCTATCGACGTGATCATCGCGTCTGTCAAGCGTCAATGTCCTAAGCGCAGCGTCGTCTTTGACATTCAGCTTCACACATTCCTGTTCCTTCTGACGATCAGTTCTTTCATCCGCTCTGACCGGGTCTCTAGGCGCAGGTTTCTCGCTTTCTCTAGACTGACGAGTTGTGGCGGCCGCTGAACCATTAGGCACAGGACTAGTTGCTACAGGAGTCGTGGATGCTGATGACGATCCGCATCCCATGGCGATTAGCTTTTCGAGTGAAGGAAATCGCGACACGCTGAGAGAGGTACAGTAAACACAACGAGAGTTTCCACTCGTTACCGTAGTAACAATTGCTCGCGCTAAACTGCGTGACGTCTCGACATGATCACCATTAGATGTGTCAAAAAGATGACGATTATGCTAAATACTTTACCACGTGTCAAGCAGCGTAACTCCTCCTCATTTAGTTTTTTGTGCCAACACTATGATCAGTTACCGTCAAATCCTCTAGAAATGCAATAAAGGGCGGTGCATAGCAAGCTCTTGCCTGACAGTCAAACAGTCAAACCTGAAATATTTCAAATCTCCCAAACCATGAGATAGACCTTCCTGCCTACTAGGTAGTAGACATTCCTGCAGACAAAGACTTGCGCCTATGGGCGTGGCATAAAAGATACAGCAGATCACCATACAGGTTTACTTACTACTCAGAAGTTCAGGGGTAGAAATAGTGTTGCTCTCAATAAATACTAATAAAGGGTAACTGCAACGCAAAAATCAAAAATTCTTTTATGTTGGAAATTGATAGTTCTAGTTGCATACATGACAGGAAAATAGATTTAGATTTTTAAGTTAATATAGCAGGTCAGAGTTGCTTCCGGTTCTTCAAGATCCGGTAACGTGTTATAAAGGGCGTGGTGTAATGTGACGTCACAGCGGGAGACCTCTTTGCAAACAAAGGAATCTGTGGCGAAAGAATGGTTCGGTGTTGCGTCGCTGCGGGATGCACCAATTCTCACAAGTCATACGCAATCGTGTTTCGATTTCCGAAGATCCCCAAGCTAAGAATAGTGTGGGAATCGCAAATACGGAGGACAATTGCAGAGACGTTTGTGTCGTCCGGGCAACTGCTAGTGAGTATGACGCGTCCTACTGAGTGGACAGGAGTCTGTAGTAGCCACTTTTAGCCTGATTGCTTCGAGATACGTACAGCCAGGTCTGTTCAAGAGCTTGGTCTGGGTTGTAGAAGAGCGAAATTGAGGCCACCATTTTCCAACTACCTGCCTCCACACTTAATTAATTAAGGTCGCAGCACTCTGGAACCCCTTCGCAAAAGACAAGGAGAGCAGAATTTGAGAAGCGGGAGAGTAAGGAAGACTCTCGTACAGGACTAAACGTACTGCAAATGGTTAATTAAGAGAGGTCAGACTCTTGATGACTAAAGATAGACTCGCCTCTTGATCATCATGTGTAGTGAATGTAGTCGTATGCAGTATACTGTACAGTGAAGTCAAACCTTGTGTCAACGTACGAACTTCAACTCATTTTGTTCTCTTTCTCAGAGCACTAGAGTTTTGCATGACTCACCAGTACACTGTGCCACTATTGTTGCTAGTATTCGACATTATTATCACGTCATTATTTGAGACAACCTCAAATACGTTTTGACCGCACACGCACTCCACACGAGTACGTATCCATCATCTCACAACGAACGCAGCTGCACCTGTGATGGTTGTTTACTCACCCGGATGTGGACGATTACATTTGCTACACTCCTACTTCTACTTGCAATGATGACAGGCTATCGGGTAGCCTGTCCTCTTTCTCGTCCGCTTGCAAGGCAGCAGGCGATCTCAAAGCTTCAGAGACACTGTCGCTGAACTCGAACCTGTGTGGTCTAATCACTAGTTAGTGGCTCCCAGCACATCTTCTTCACCCTGCGATTCTGCGATGACGGAACGTTATCATCACGTAAAAACCTCCAGAGGGATCTTCAGAAGACTCGCTGTTGCTGCCGTCGCCTCTACCCTAGCAGCGTTGCCTTGGATATGAAGATGTAGTCATTTTTACAGGCCGATGACTCTAGAGAGACGCACACTTGTCTCCCCACTACACCACGCCCGTTATTAAACACGTTATTGGAACTTGAAGAGCCGGAAGCAACTTTGACCTGCTACCTCAGCGAAGATTTAACTTAAAAATCTAAAACTATTTTTCCTGTCATGTATGCAACTAGAACTATCAATTTCACATAAAAGAATTTTTGATTTTTCCGTTGCAGTTACCCTTTAATTAACCAATTTTGTATCATTAGGCAACACAACTTGTACTAAACAGAATACCCTACTTGCACTGTGGTTCAAGAATAAGTCATCTACCTGCATGTAATTGTCACTAAGACCTAGTAGCAGAAGGCTGTCGCTCAACTGGATTACTACGTGTGTCTTCATAACAAGTAAGGAGGAGAGTGTACATCAGTGCTCAATAACTACTTGTATGAGTCTCATTCTTGGTTAACCACAGAAAATAGTCCTTCTGCTGCTGCATTCAAGTGAGGTCATAACACTAAGCGGTCTCTGAATAAGTAAGTCTAACCTCTTATTATTGGTTCCTCGTTTCTTGACACCTTGAAAGTACTGTAACCAAAAAGAGCATCAAGACGCAATTGATCTTGATCCTTCATTCTATAGTTTTGCAGCTTTCCCTCACTGTCTTGGGGATATGCTCCAGTGATAACAGTTCGTGTTAATTCAGAAACTTTTCATAAACAAAGTCAATGTCTACAGCAGAAAAATCTATGGACAGAGTTCCCATTAAATAGCCTATCTGTTGTCATTGAGGAAAATCCAGTCAAGTAGCATGTTCCAGAATTCCTCCTCCAAGGGCACCACTTGAACAGATAGTCTGTTTTGCATACATAGAAGTCTTTGCATATTTTGAAAGCATGGCTGCCTGTCTGAAATGTCTTCATTCTTCAAACCTTGTTAGAGAGACAGCAAACAGAAGTCAAAAACTCATCTGTCAGCCTGACAGCCTGCTATTAAATTAGGCTTCACAAGATTGCCAAGAAGATTCTTGATCAAATTTGTGATTTGTACTTAGCTGCTCCTCTGTACTCCTTGTTCTTCACCTAAGAGCAAGGTGAAAACTTTTTTGAGTGAGATTGCAGAGCATGATGATCACTTGTAACATCTGGAGATTTACCTAAGATCTGCTCAAACTGGAGCTTGAGGCAACTTCATCACAGTCTGCTAATTCAATAGTACTAAAATAATTAAATTTAAATACTCAAGACTCACAAGCAGAGTGCATCTCACATGACAATTAACTACCCATTCAAGGTCCCTTTGATGTACTCAAAGTGTCTTTTAAATCTCTTGGCCTCTTAGATTCACTACATAGTAGCCCCCAACACATCACCTACATCTAACTCAATCATAACTGAAATGTAGCACGAGAACAGTTACATGTGTACAAAGACAGCAATTTCCCAGACCTTTCCGTCCGTGCACTTTGCCTTAGTGCAAGCCTAGTGTAATAAATTCTAATGTAGATATTAATAACTACAAGCCTACTACAAGCCAAATTACATTAATACCTACAAGCCTACTACAAGCCAAATTGAGCACAGTTTGTGACAAGCCAGTAAACATGAGAAATTAGGTTTCACAGTAAGACCACGTGAGATGTCATAAACCGTAAAATTCAAGGTGAAATTATGAAAGTTGAGAGGTCTGGACCTTACGTTTGAAACCATATTCAATGCAGAAAATTTGTAAGTCAGGCATCTATTATTAAACAACAAATATAGACGTACCATTGCCAATCTGAACTTGAATACAGTACTTCCATTTATCAAACATTTGACTTTGCAGATTATTAGATCTAGCAGGTTTAGCCTGGTACTGTCACCAGCAGTAGCAGAATCTTTGTGAGTAGCAACATCTCACACTAACATACAATGTTCAAAACCCATATGCTGGGTTAGTCATTCTGGAGATCTCTTGTTTGGGTTTATGCCTGACAAGAGATCTCCCATTCTCAATGGCGACAGAGCTATTTCATATTGCCAAGCTCTCAATACATGTGGTCAAGACTTTTCCAATTGTGGAACGATACCTTCACACCCTTCAACTCAACAGCATGTCGTGTATGTTGTGCAGTTTTACATCGTACTCTCTTATTACATGTATCAAACATTAGAAACAGTACAAATTCCTCTATATCAAAACGCTCTGTCTATGCCACTCTTATCTTTGGTTTATCAGTGTAGTGCTCTGTTCTCCCTTCAGGTCGAGTTAGATAAACTCTGTGAGAATGGAACATAAAACTGACGACCCCTTTATATGCTGTACGAGGAACAAAGTCCTAACCAAACAGAAGAATTAATAAAAAGATGCAAGATAATAGTAAACACAACCAGACAGAGTAACACATGATAAACAAAGGCAAACAAACTTACTCTACTAAAAGGAGCACACAGGCTCACAAACTGAGATAGGCACTAACAGAGACACAGAATAACTACACTCAAGTCAAGGAAGAAAGATTAGCAAAGCAATTTGGATGCAACAAAGAATTGTGAAATACTGTATACTACTTACACGAAATTGTCAAAGGAAAGAACATAACGTCTGGAGTCATTAAATGACAACATATTAGATAATGTAGTAGGAGCTACTTCTTCACTAATGTGAAATATCGGTTGAATCAACTAAACATCTGTCGCCTGCATCCTGTAGGCCTAGTCCAAATGTTTAGAACAACAGACAGACAACAGACAAATAAAATAAACAAACAGACGCACAGAACAAACAGACAAACAGCCCTACAAGAATATGCTAGTATTGGAATGTGCACAGTTATGCAACAAGCAGACAAATTAACGAGGAACAGCTAAAGAAAGACATACACGCAATAAACATTATAACACTTACCTTGAGATCTGCCATGATTCCAATTCTCTGTGCCAATTGCATGAACTCTGCATTGTTCTTATACTCAACCCGAACTGTACGATCTACAGAGCCTGATAACAGCTGGTCTGCAGACACAAGAGGTGTATGGTACACCTCACTATAAAATTGACGATCATACGTATCCTACCACAGAAAACAATAAAAGTAGCCATCTCTCAATCGATAGGTATAGAAGCTGATATTACAGCTTCACATGATTTGCTGTCAATAGGATAGAAGCCATGCAGTGACAAAAATTATAGGAAAATCTACAAAATTTCATTTGTAAATTAACTAATATACCTACTTGTGCAATTGATCATATAGCTTAGTCTGAGACATTATAAATTATAATCACAGTAGCAAGTAACAATGACCACACCAAACTCAAAAAGTACATCAATGTGACTGTGCTATATAAATGCTCAACACTGATGGTCACGTAAGATAAGATGTCTTACCTATCTATTACATGCAATTACAGAGCTCAAAATAATGTACCACTACTTCCGCCAATTGTCCTGTCAATGCTTTAGTTATCAAAGTTCACCCAGTCACCAGTTGCCATAAAGTGACACCTACTGTAGCACAGTCTTGATAATACTGCAGAGGTGATACTGGTTAATATGGGTACTACATGTACCAAACTAAAGGTGCAAAATAGTACTTAGTAACTACAGTGTCCATCCATAAATCAACACAACAGAATGCCATTAGCCACATCTAGTTTAGTAGATTTGCTATTCTCAAGTACATTGGAATTTGGCACTAGCAAATTTGCATGAAAATCCTACATATTTTTAGGGGCTGAAAGGTATTGTTTTACGTGAGCAACTGAAAAAAAAAGTATGTAGAAGTGGCATCGCTGCCAGTGTTGGTTGTTTGTACTTGTTACTACAGGGTTCTGCAGAATGGGCGTGACACATGAGTCTGGCACGTGAGCGTGGCATGTACATGTGGACCTATGCAAATTTCTGGAATAAAAATTTCTGATGGCTTGGAGGAGTGGTTTAGGATACCTTTTGTAATCGTTTGCTTTTGCTGTACTGACTGAAACTCAGCCTCTACAAATTATACTGAGGCAGACTGATAGTAGGGTACGAATTACATTTTCTTAAGCATTTGTCATTATTATTACAAGGCAACAAATCCAATTACAATACTATAGGTATGCAATTAGAGACTCATGATTGACAAGTCTCCACTTTCTCCCTCATTATCACTGTTGTGATAAACGTTCCACAGGTATGAACAGAGACACTATCTATGCCTAGCCAGTACGTTGGAGGCGTAGCGATCATCTCTGAACGCGTAGTGGGTAGGTTGAAGGGGTAGCGGGCGGTCTGAAGGCGTAGCATCCTGCTACGCCTTAGCATGCCTGGCTAGAACCCTGTTACTATACTGTACTGACCAAGTTTAGGTCACTCCATATAAGTTCCTAGTTTCTGGTATAAAGGTTTTCAAAATTGATGTGACCAGACAGTTATCTATTATATTTTTGCTAGCCCTCACCCGCCCTATGGGCGGTAGGAATTGTGCTAACACCTAGATAGTAGCTACCTATAAGCAAAGAAAACTTTCTGACTGCAGCGAGCACATCTTGCACTCTACTATACCATTAGAGGATGGTGAGACTGGCGAGCTCACGTCACATCGCCCCGCCCTATGATCGGTATCAATTTATCTTCGCGTCCTATTGCTTTATGCATCTTACACACTCCAGACAACGCAGTTTGGATTCCCCATCTCAGACTCTTCCCACACAAAACGTCATGATCTATTCGTGGAGAATGACACCACTTCCGCAATGAACACACACTTTCCATGACCTACACATACATGTACGAACAGACGCACACACAAACATGCAGCCCGGTGAGCCGGCTTAAAACCTCTGACTGCAGTGGACGCATCTTACACTCTACTCTAGACCAGAGGATGGTATACAGTGGCTGGCGAGCACACGTCACATCGGCATACTCGGTTAATTGAACAAAGAAACTCCGGCACATCTCATTTCAGGCCGCCAGAGTCTCGTTTCTGGCCGTCGGAGGCAGTCCGGGTGAAATCTGACTCTACCATTCATTTCCAACGGCCGAACTCAACCGGGCCGCCGCGTTTCTCGACAATCCGAGACCGGTGTCGTGTCAATCGAAGAGTTACAGACATCCAGACATCCAGACATCCAGACGTCCATCCAGACAGACGGAAGCGCGGGTTGGCACATTATAGTATAGGATCATTCAAATTAACCTAACTTAGTCACACTCCCTAATTAAATGCCATTTATCTGCAAGCAGTAGCATATTTAGCCATGATTTCTTAACACACATTACATAAAAAACACTCAACTATCTTGAAAGTAAGAGAAAGCAAAGCCACACACGTCAATCGCCTGCAAAACACACTCTTGTGCACATGCATAATACCAATAAGGGACCACCTTTGTGCAAAGCAAAATAGCATGCAAGAGAACACCAGAAAATTAATAATCTATTTAGAGTGGCTTACGCCAAAACAAATCATCTAACACTTCACAGATTGGTCTACAGATAACCAAGACAAAAATGCCTGTTTACAAGCTTAACATCTACTGTATTAAGAGTATCTACAAACTCCAACAATAACCTACAAGAAGTTCTTGTAAGTCAAAATTAATGTGTACTTCATATCCTGAGAACAAGTTGTTACTCACCTTCATAAGATACGACATGTCCTTGTCATTAAACGACACAGGTTGAGAATTTAGAACAATAAACTTCAAATGTTTATCAAAAAACTGTCCCCTACAACAGCTCATTTTCATTTTTCAGTGACATTGAGATACAGTAATAAAATAACCTGCTAACTCCAATACGACCAAATGTGTCTGTACGTGGAATCTCAGGACGAATACACGCTCTGTACAAACAAATCAGCATGAAGAAAGATGGTGACACAAAAATGCACTAGAACATGCAGCACATTATAATGCAAAAATAGAATAAACCTTTTAATGTGCAGTCTAATGTATTTCTAAAGTTATACAAATACTCTAAATGTCAAACAAGATAACAAGAACAAGGTATTAGTCTCAATACACAAGATACTTGTAAAACAGTTTTATCTAAGAACCTTTACTACAGCAGGCCCTCAATTATCGATCCAACCCTCGATTATCCAACCCCTCGATTATCCGACCGTGTTTGCAAAGTGGAAATGACGTCACAAGCCCGTTTTGTGCAAGCACAGTGACAATGTGCAGTAATGGCAATGAAAGATATGGAGGCTTCTAGAATGTTTCAACTGTTTGGTGATTGTAGTTTGCATATATAGTACCCGTATTACGTCTTCGTGCAATCATTTTATCACTAGCGTATTGCACATGTTCTAAAAGTTCAGACCATGTAGACTGGGACTCAAAAGCGGACAGGAACTCCGAGGTACAGTTAAAACTCCGACGCTTCGATTATCCGTTCTTTTCATTATCCCACACCTATTCCTCCATGGCTTGCCCAAAGGGGTCGAATAATCGAGGGTCTACTGCAGTAGTCTCAAACACCCTCTATAACCTCAAATCAGGTGTGCTAAAATTTGTCATGTAGAATAACACAACTCATACAGAGGTGGCTGAAAAACATCCTTAGAGGGCGATCCTAATCATGTAAAGACTAATCTGCATAACAACCAATATTCTGTACAACAAGATGCTCCACAGCAAAGAAACTACTGTAAAAGATCCATCTCTAGTGCTATTCAGGCATCTGAGTTAACAGTGAGAACATTAAACAGCTTGTTGCTGTTGCAATGCTGGTAGATGTAAGAACCAAGCATCACCTAGCCTGTGCAAATACCGACACCAATGTTTCATCTGCCACGGCGATCACCCAGAGGCAACGCATTTCAGCAAGAGCACCAATAAACAAGCATAAACCGGACACTCCACTTTAGCCTGAGGTTTTTGCAATGTCACTACACAATCACCCTGATTGTACGTTTGTTGAATCACTGCTTTGGTCACTACGTCATAATTTAATCTTGACCACACTGGTGCGCATTACCTTCGTTTATCTTCCAACCTAAAGTCCGCACTTGAGCACAAGGTCACTGTTCAGCAAGGGCTCGATTGAGAATGTGAACGCGGTCACATGGCTGGCCCTTACAACGAACCCCCTCTGCCAACTCTCCAGTGCTCTGGCGTAGGTGTTGTTCCAAAGAAAAAGGTAGCTTGAGACTGAATATGCACCTCTCCATTCCTCGTGGACTTAGTATTAACGACGGCATTGACCCAGAGGAGTACCACTTGCGGTGTGAGAAACTTGATGATGCCATTGCCTTCGTGAAACAGGCTGATCAGAGTTGCTAAATGGCGAAGATGGACTTGAAACATGCCTTTTGTCTGTGCTCAGTCCGCTGAGAGGATTGGGACCTACTGGGAGTTTATTGGGATGACCAATACTACGTTGACAAGCGCTCTCCCTTTGGTCTACGTTCCTCACCAACACTATTTAATCAAGTAGCAGACGCGTTTGAATGGATCCTAGTAACAGAGTGTCACATTAATTGTGTTCTACACGACCTCAACGAGCTCTTCTTTGTCAAACCTGACAACTCCACTTGCCCTGCATCCATGACACGGGTAAAGGACAAAGCCCATCAGCTGGGCATACTGATGGAGCCAAGCAAGGAAACAGGCCCGACTACAACCATAACTTTCCTAGTCGACTCAGAGGTGCTGGTTGCCAGATTACCTCTTGAAAACTGAGGGATCTGATGGATAAATTCTCCAGTGGCTGTCACACTGTAAGGCAACCAAGCGTGACTTACAATCTATAATTGGTAAGCTTAGCTTCGCATGCAAAGTCATTCCAGCTGGCTGAATTTTTCTACGCCAACTTCTTGACCTGACAATTTTCGTCCTATTAAGTCATCACCATGTCTACATTAACAGCAAAACTAGGAAGAATTTTCAATGGTGGTATCGCTTTCTCCCATCCTGGAATGGGGTTGCAATGATGCTGGATGTCCATCTCTCTGCTGCCATAGACATGGAGCTCTACCCAGATGCGTCCGGTTCACAGTTTTAGTGCATACCACAGTGGAGCTTGGTTCCGCGGTGACTGGCAGTTGCACCAGACGCTTGAATCGGGAAATCTATAGCATGGCAAGATTTGTTTGCCATCGTCGTAGCCTGCTTGACGTGGGGTAAGCATGCAAGTTGTTTAAGTGTGTGAACATGCAGTCTTTGATGCACGAACATAACTGCAACTCTGAAAGTGATACACATAACAGCTTTAACATAACAGAAGATCTAGAAACATGTAAAGAAATTTGAAATTTAAAATCAGTTGTTGCTTCAGCTTTTAGAGCAGTCTCATGGTATTACATTAGTTTCACTGTAATACATTGTTATGGTTCTTTGTGTTACTCTACTATTCATTCTTTATTTAACAAACACACTACTATTCAGAAGCA
Source organism: Corticium candelabrum (assembly GCF_963422355.1). Classification (NCBI taxonomy): domain Eukaryota; kingdom Metazoa; phylum Porifera; class Homoscleromorpha; order Homosclerophorida; family Plakinidae; genus Corticium; species Corticium candelabrum. The sequence goes on along the minus strand of NC_085096.1, from coordinate 7,454,463 downwards.
CTAAAGTGCTCAACCCTCGGCTGCTAGCTTAGGTTACAGAACAGCTGCTACACACGTCTGGTGTACATGTACTGTACCTGCTACAAGAGCATAAGAAGGGGACTAGACACATAGATTGGCAAATGGGATTGTCGACATCTGGCACACTAATTCACCAGTGATAACAATGAGTGCAAGCACTGCATTCCAATCCAGTGTTCGAAATTCCCACTCGCCTACTCGCCAATGGTGAGTCCAAATCGAAGTTGGCGAGTGGAAGGTAGCTGTCCACTCGCCAGAGATTAGCAGAGAAGCGGGCAGGCATGTTGAGAATTGTAGTCATGAGGTGTTGAGTTTACCTATTCTGTAAGGCTAATTGTGTACATAAGCATTGAAAAGCGGATGTTGGCTTTCAGAATCACAATCTCATTTATCTAAATTGCCATTTATATTGTATTGTGGGAAAGGACAGTTACTTAAAACAGCTGCTGAAACTGCAATCTCATTTACACTTCCCTTGTGTACACAAAGAATATGACTGCAAACCTGCAAACCTTCTTGTGAAACCAGACATGCCTAGTGATGTTTTCTGAGTTATTGCAGTACTACACTCTTGTCATCTAGGCCTAAATGCTATTACCTATCTGTCTGTTTAAATTCACTTGTAGGTTTCTTCCAATGCAATATCATGATCATAGTCTAGAACCGCCTTTCAGAAACCATCTAAAAATGTTTTAGTCGCCTACAATATATGCAGTAAGTTGTAAGGGAGTAGATAGTTTCATAGCCAAATGTTGGTAGCAAATTCAATCTAGTCTGAATCTACTTCTAGGGTCAAGAGCACACAAGGGCTTGCTCACAGATACATGTATATTGCAGTCCACATGCACAAATTTTACAGTACAGCTCAAGAATCTAAGATGAACATGTACATGGTAGGTGTACATGAATCTATATAAAAACAATGGTATAGAGCTTTGTGCATGGTTAGTTTAGGTTAGTCTAATAGATAATGATGGAAATGAACACCATGGTCAGTTCTAAATGTCGAGACCTTTGATCCTACATAGGCTATTAATTAATTTCTATATTATGGTCAAAATTAAGAAAACTTAAGAGGCGCCTTTATATTGCACCTTATGGCAACAAAAATCGTCTACAACAAAAGAATCAAGAATGATGACAAGCATGAGAATAAAATGTAATGCACTTGTATTCTTGTTGTAAACAAAGTCAATCAGTAATACACATAAGTATAGTCTAGTAATCACTGCAGATTCTGTTACACAACCACTACTAACTTTTAGACATAGCTAGCTTGTCAATTAATAAATAATTAATTAAAATGGGAAGTGTGTATCTATCATACATGTAGTTTTAATGATATTATTTCATATCATATAACTTCTCAAAACAAACAATAGAATTTTTACAAGTTTCAACGCAAATTTACTTTTTTATTGTAATTGTACCAGTTACTAAAATATATTAATATAATATTATTTTATGCATGAATTGGAACTCCAAGGCTTTTACTTTGGCGAGTAGAAAATTTTGCGAATTTCGAACACTGCAATCTATATATAATTATGCACAAACAAGACTGACTGGTGTTTGTCACAGAACTTGTGTCATTCTATAGACATTCATCATGGAAGTAGAGCCAGCTGATGCCATCATGGTAACTGGTGTGGAATTTTCCACCTGTCCCACCTAGTTACCATTACGGGTCGTTGCCCCCCCCCCCCCCTACAAAACAGCTGTCCACAGTGGTATTACTGTAAACCTAAGGCATACACGCTCGGGTTAATGAAAGCACCGAGGATGCCCACGCCTTGGTGTACAATCAACTGGGCATTCAAGTTCAGCAGGACGAACACAAGGGGCAGATTACAGTATACTTCTACCTCGCAGTGGCACCAATAATTCACCCATAACTCAAAAACAAAAATGAAATCCAGGAATCAAAATCCAAGAAACATCATGTCTTACACATAGAAGCCCATTTCATCGTTAAATCCTCTAAACTAGTAGACAGATGTAACACATGCACACCAATAAATCACCCATAACTAAAGAACGGAGCTTTATCTTGCAATCCACCAATCTAAATCTAAGAAATCGTCACTTCTTACCAATAGAAGAATTTTTTTGTCATCAAAATCCACCGTGCAAGTAGATACAGCATTAACACAAACACATGGAAACACACACACCAACAGACCACTGTATCCTCCACTGTGCACGTACAATGAGACATTCCATGCACAGTGAGGCACATAACTAAGGTAGTAACGAGTTTTGTTAATACCCTGTCTATAACTAATAAAGTATCAAACACAAATATGTTCATATAAATCAAGCTTCTTAAGAGCCTAGAAAATTGGTCTTGTGACTACCTGCCTTATGTGTCATAAGAGTTATACCTAGCCAGGTCTACAGATCTTCTAGTTTCTGGAAAGCCTAATGCCTTGGCATGTCATAAACATCTAACCCTTCAAGTAAGCTCTTGATCGCATTTCAGCAAAGTTACAAGACTGCAGGTCACAATAGATTGCACAGCAACTGTTTTGCAATGTGGGGCAACCCTACGCTACCTACCACATTGGTAATTACTGTACAAGCATTTGAAAACGCTAGTTGATGTTTGGATGTTTGCTCATGTAAAGCAGACAATACTGTATTAAGAGATCACCATGAGCACCATAAGATCTAACTACATATCGTTGTCACAACCCAAGAACACACTGGTATGGTTGCCCTCAAACTTGGTAAACCTCGTACAGCTAGCAAAAATGCACTGCAGTCACTATTTATTGACAATAGATTGTCAATAGCCCTGGCAATGGCAAAGACAACAAAATGAATGCCTAATAATGAAATATTTATGATTTATAGTACAACTGTCTAAATATACAAGTCAGTGCAACTCTTGATATATTGATGTTCTTGCATAATTACAGAAAAACTGACAAAATTATGACTAACCTTCCTTTTCTTTGAGCAGATTCTCTCATCCAGTCATCCCAAAAACTAACAAAAAGTCAGTCAGAAATGTATACAAGGTTCTTGTACAAAAGCAATGCCACTGACGCTTTAGGCCACCTATCTCTCATTTCATTCCACACAGACACAGTCAACATCCAGCCCAAACCAGGAAAGAAATCACTTCTATACAAAAGGTCTACAAACAGGCATCATCAGTTACACATCCGGAAATACTTTAAAATACAATGCTACTGCAAATAGCTAACGTGTCTGTAGTTGAGAGTTTCTACTATCAGCACAAAAATTGGTTGCGAACTTCAATGCAACTAGTGTTTGTTAGACTGGCCAACATATAGTTTTCGTTGCACTTGCACTGTTGTAAAGCTTGATATCTTTGGTTGTAAGTCTAAATTTTTAGCTCATCTACTTAACCAACACTAAGCATTCTTACAAAATTCAGAAATCCCAACAGCAAATTCAAGCCATTTATGTTTGTAACATTTTTATATATGAGAAAGACAGCAAACTAGAAGCCATCTACGACGAAATCACACAACCCACGTGCCAACTGTAAAGTGTGCTGTTCTGAGTTGGATCCTGGGGCACTTAGCACATGCAGCTACATCTCCATGAACAGATAATTTAGTGCAGAATGCGCTGAATGAAACAGGTGCATACAGAGCATATATGGCAAATTTTCAATACGATGGCATTATGCAATCCTTGTGCATGGCAAAATGTTTGATCAAGGGAAGAGTTGCTGTGATAATGTTGAGCAAGAAGTACAGCAGCTGTACTATCACAAAGAAGCTTAATTAAAATCAGCCATTGTGTGCTGCAAGATTAATTATTTAAAATATTTATTAATCAATTTGTCAACCATGAGTGCCCACTCTCAAACTCATCCAAGATCTTGGCCAGATCTTCATATCCTAAAGATTTCATATTGATATGTTAATTAATTAAGCCAGCCAAGATAGCGTGTTTACACACAGACAAAAAAACACCTCTAATCATAACCTCGCTACACAAGTTGCAATAAAGACAACACACACGAGCAGATGCATAAACTAAGATTTTCATAACTAACAACACTCAATAATCCATGGTGGCAAGAAAAGTTTAACAAAAGTCTAGTTTTGAACTACACTGGCTTAATGAAGACCAACTGTGTATGTCCTTGTACCTCCTTTGGCTTTCTATCCAACTGACTGGTTTCCAGTTTAGAAACTTTGGTAGTAAACATACAAGTATGTCATTACAAACACCCTTCACTGGGCATGCCCAGTAGTCTTTCAAGTCTGTTTGGCATGCTCTTTGAGGTCTTTGATGTGGATAGTTTATTGTGTTTGTGGCTGTCAAAACTACTTTGTCAAAAAATAAGGTACAGTAAATGTCTGAATAAGTGCCTGTCCATATAGCTGCCCGAGGTGGTAAATCAAACAAAGAAACTTGATAAACAAAACGTCCGACTTAAGTGCCTATGCCCACCCTTCTATTTTTTCTGCAGTGTTTACACTGTTGTCTGCAATATTTACACTGTTGTAACCTACCTTGGTAAAAGATAGATCTGGTTGTACCCAGATCTAGTATTCAACTGATTGATGAGTGTTCACATTAGATTACACTGGGCACAAAGTACGCTTTCTCTATAAGCAGCATGGGTTGTGTGTGTGTGGAGTCAACTACTGTCAAGATGCCTTTGTTCATAAGGGCTTCTGCTTCTGCTTATCTAGGCACCCAAACGCTTAATCAGGCACAAATCAACTATTAAATTGCTCTTTAATGAGACCACTACTAAATTTTAGTAGTAGCTCTAATTCATGCATCATTCTATGTTAATGCCCTATGGAACATTACAAGAATCATTTAAGACTCTCTAAAGACTTTACGTGCCTTCAAAACCTTTCATACAAGAAATTGATATCTGCTTTAGGATCACATGATCACGCTAACCAAATGCTTCTGAACAGAAAGACAAGCATGCTATGTTTAGAAATTTACCTGGTCGAGTGGTGTCAATAAAATTCTGCTTGCCATTGTCATTCCATGCTGATACACACCATAGAGTGGGATCTTCCTCTAGAACGTGACGAGTTGCTGTGAAATATTCATAAAAATCGACAGAAATGTCAAGATCATCTAATCAAGAAACACGAACAAAATGTCACACTTGATCAATGTAGCATACAGATATAATCAATGAAGAAAACTGTCAGTGTTGTCTCAAAACTTAACACTAGCAGATGCTCAATTGCTTGCTTGCTTGCCTGCCTGCCTATCGCCTGTCAGTTATGTGTATGGTCCTCAGATTAATGACAAGTCACAGAAATATGTTACTAAGGCCACACCAATAAATTCTTTGTTTCGGGTAACATAGAGTAAAAAATCAGAGTCTGTCAAAATTTTTCATTTTTCACATTTTCTATTTTAAAATGCAGACATTAAATGCATTACAATGTGACCGTCCATCATCCACAACGCACGAGCGATGAACCGCATGATATACGGTACATGCACCAACCGGGAATACGAGACCAGCAGCTCCTGATCAATAACGTCAGCAACCAGACGATCCATCCTCATGGCTGTAACACCAGATCCATGCAGGTGTTACTATGTAGGTGGTTGGGCAAGACGATTGTAGTGATAGATATGTTTGTATAGTTAGATCCCCAGATAGATACGAGGTTAATAATAAATAGAGAGTTCCTGAAATCAGAGTTGGCACACATTCTCGTCCTCTCCCAACAGCGTCCACACTACATGGTGACATGAGTGGGATCCTAAGAAAGTGACAGAAACTGATGGCAGTGTCGGTCCCCATACCAGCTCCCAAAAATTCGATTTCTTTCGACCAGACGTGTGGCCTAGGTGGATCAAGCGATTTCAACGATACCGCATTACTTCGGGACTCGACAAGAAACAAGAAGCGTGCAGGTGAGCACATATATTTACTGTATGCAAAAGGAGGGTGAAGATATATACTCAGTACTAGTAGTCTACGTTTGTCTGAAAAAGACAAGACGAAATACAAACCTGTCATTGCCTGTTTCGAAATCCACTTCGTACCAGGTCAAAACCCCATCTACGAAAGGGCCCTTTTTAACCAATGCAAGCAAGAGCAAGGTAAAATTGTTGATACTTTCTTAACAGCCTTCACGGTCTTGCAGAATATTGTCAGTACGGGGACACAAAGGTGGAGATGATGTGTGATCAACTGGTGGTAGGCCTTTTGGCCGCTGATCTATCAGAGAGACTACAACTGCAAGCAGATCTGACCCTCGCCATCGCAGTGAGCAAGAGAAACAGCGAGGCAGTCAAGCGCTAACAATCTGTTGTCTGAGAATCTCCACAAGTAACTGACACACACCTGCTGTTTCTGCAAACGCCGTACAAAGTCAACAGCCGTGTTACAGCAAACCCGGGTCACAACGTCAACAACAGTAAGGATAACGAACAAACACCATCAGATAGCCAACCTTTCTCATGCAAACGTCGATGGTGTGGTTATGATCGACACCCCAGACCAAAGTGTTCAGCAAGAAACTCAAAATGACTTCGGTGCAATAAACTAGGCCACCTCGCGACGGTCTGCCTTTCCGCAGTAGCGCACTGAGTACGCAAGAATACGAAGAACGACGCATTTCTCAACATCTTGGACTCAGGGTCAGCTTGGACTCAAAGGGTACTTTTTGGGACCCTCTTAGTGATTATGAAAATTGACACCAGTGCCAACGTCACAGCTATTTCAGATAAGATTTACCACGAGCGATTTAGCCAGATATATTTGCCACTTCCTCAACCCCATCAAGTTCTTCAAGGTGCAGATGGTAGAGAACTTCTGGTGTAGGATATTTCAAGTCCCTCCTGACTAAGTCGTCCGACAACCGGACGTCGGAACAACATTTCTATGTTGTACAAGACTTGCAAACACCCCTGTTGAGCCGCCCTGCTATTCACACTTTTTTCAGTCAGATGGGACAAGGACAATAAAGTACCATTGCCCGTATGTTGCCAGATGTTAAGACTCTCTTCCCTTCGCTGTTCGCAAGACTAGGCAAGTTCTCTGGCCTGCCTCACGAGCTCTCACTTCAAGAGAACGCCGCCCCATTCTCCCTGTCAATACCCCGTCGCATATCACTGCCACTTATGTCACGGGTAAAGGCCCCGCTTAAGCGCATGGAGCACCAACACGTCATTAGGAAAATAGAACTGACTGGTGTGCGGCCATGGTGGTCGTACCAAACACAAACGGAAACATTTGTATGTGCCGATTTTACTCAACTGAACACAAGCGTGAATTGAATGTAGTGATGCCTGAGGCAGGAATAAATGCAGATGTGTTGCAACTTAGGGATCGAGCATCTTCTTTCAAACATACAAGGAGCCCGGTTCTTTTCCAAGCTAGACGCCAACAGTGGACTTCACCAAATACTTCTGGAGGAAAATTCATAGCAGCTTACCACATTTACCTCCCCTTTTGAGCACTACTGCTACCGTCGCTTACCGTTCGGTATTTCGTCCGCTTCAGACTACTTCCAACACCACATGTCAACCCTACTTGACGGCTTGGAAGGTACCATCTGCCAAATGGATGATGTTTGCAGTGGATGTGCAGTGCGAACGCCCTCCACACTGGACTGGTAACAATAGAGACATTGCTGGGCAGACATTGTTGTAGAAGTATAGGTTAATTGCGTTTTTATTGCTTAACTGTAAGCTTGACAGTTTGGTGTTGTAGGGAGCAATAATATGGTCGGGGGAGGGAGTTATAGTGGTAGCTATGTTTGCATAGTTAGAGACCGGGATAGATATGCGGTTAATGATAAATAGAGAATTCCCAGAATTAGAGTTAGCGCACATTCAGTCTCGTCCTCTCCCAACAGGGTCCACACTACAATAATGCTCCAACGCCTTCCGCATCAGCATGTCATTTTATATGCACTTTCAGTCGAACTTGCTGACAAGTTCTCAATGTTGAAGCAGCCTACAAGGTAAAACTGCATGACATCTACCAAACTCTAAATGCAATCCACTATCGTCATCCGGCACTGCATCATAGCGAATTCCTGGATCTGATGCTGTCTGAACAGACACCAGAAGCCGCACGCGCATCATCGTCTGACATTACCATGCAAAGAATGTCTTTCAGCAGAGACAAATCTTCGACCTGTGGTACTAAATTTAATAGCCACTGATCAACAACCACGTCTTCCTGTCTGCCAGCCTGTCTGACTGACAAGCTCCCATCCATCTGAAGTTCCTCTGCCTACCCACCTGCCTTGGCTGCTTTCCTTCCTGTCTACCTGCCTCAAATGGACTGCACCTACTAGTAATCTTACCTTCTACTACTATAACAGCCTTGTAGTTAAAGACATCAAAGACTTGAGAAAGAGCCCACTTGTAGTGTCTAGAGATCTTGTAGTAACCTGTCAGCAATTTGTTCTTCACATGACCATCTATTACAATTGGAGACAGATCTGGCTGCTAAACACACCAACACAACACCATAAGTTACCAGAAAGAAAGAACATCACTAATTAGTGCATTCATGTAAGTTGCTATTTTGTGACACTACTGTATAATTAACTAAGACATATATGCCCTCTAATAATGTGTAAACATAAAATTAGTCTTAGTTTCTTGCAAATAGCTTTCCAAGTACACCATTTCCAACACTTTGCTTAACACTTTTACACTTAATTATGATTTAAAATACTGCAATGTCAATGCCTTGAGCCTCCTCAGAAATACACTATGTACCAAACACCAAGTAATAATTATTACTATTTAAAATGAAACATTGTTGGGACAAGCTTTAGTGAGAACAGACACAAAACACAGTGATTTGTCAAAAGGTTTTGCATAGAAAAACTCAAGTAGTTTGGTAAACCTCCTAAACTCAAAACGCAAACAACTCTGTGGCATACATTGATGTGTTGCTCATACTGTACATACTTTAGAAAAGAAACCTGTGTAAATTTGGTCACTTCAATCAAGCTTCAAGTACTTCATTCACAGCCGGATGTGGAAGCGCTTTTGGTCATCCGCACGGAGAAGATGCTCGTATCGAGGTATAGCTCTAGCGTAACTTTTTGCAAGTGACGTGTTCTCACATTTAGTTGCATTTTGGTCACAGTTATCAAGCCATCTCTACTAACTCGATTCGCTTATTAGTCCCGTGGGAAACGAAAAGCGACAACCTGGAGAGTCGTACAGCTATGACAATACACCTGCATTGTGACATCACAAACCATCATGTCTGTGATTGGCTCAAATCAATGTCATTTCCAGTCGGTCGTACCAACATACACATCTCAACACAGTACAGTACACGTAGGAAGGGTCTCACCAAGGCTGTCCCCAATAAGAAAGAAGTCCAACAAGTTACGCATTCTCTCAAAACAAAAATTATACAAAATGACTAAAGTGGCAACCCTAGACACTGATTGTGTAATTATAGTTTGCCTATTTACGGTAAAATGACATGTCGCATTACTCAAGATGGCACAACAGTGCAGCAATGCATTGTTGTTACTTAGAGACAATACGTCATCATCATGTTAATGAAACCTTGAGGCTAGAACTGTCTCAATCAACTCTGGATTCAGGCGAACCCATAAACGTATATGCATGCACAGTAACCTGCAATGCAAGCTGTTCTCTCAAATGAAGCTTCCTTTGAGAAATCAAGCCAATTAATTAAAATGCCTTCTCGTACAATCTAAATCCTATGTATGTTGTTAATCAGGATTTCCTGCAGCCAGGCGAGTAAAACAGCATGATAACACACACAAAAACACACACACTCTCACACTCACTCTCTCACACACACTCTCTCTCTCTCTCGCTCACACACACACACACACACACACACACACACACACACACACACACACACACACACACACACACACACACACACGCATGCACACCCCTACAATCCCCGCTAACAGCTGGGCTCCTGTCAGGAGAAACTCTGGGCATGCGGTACTCGCAGGAGCACCGGCTTGTGAAACCAACTGTGGTGTGAGCATCCAAAGTCTCACCTGAACCCCAATGACTGATGTCACGTCACAGCCAATGGCTGCTTAGGGCCCCAGTCAAAGACCAGATAGTCATTTATACTCCTGAGTCAAGACAAGCAATTATGTGTGACTTTCTTGCTTACCGGAATTATGCCACACACACACACACACACACACACACACACACACACACCACGCCCGCCCGCCCGCCCGCCCGCCCGCCCGCACGCATGCACGCACGCACGCACGCACGCACACACACACACACACACACACACACACACACACACACACACACACACACACACACACACACACACACACACACACACACACACACACACACACACACACAAAAAGCAGCATATACATGCAGAAATACAATTAAATGTACAAACCACAACCAACTGACCAGTATGCCCCACCTCTTAACATGACTTTTTGCTGTTGTCTATTACTTACATATTTTAGTCTATCTTACTTGTATAAATTTGATTTGATTTCCATATGAACGTATCACTTCCGCTGTTTGTTCATGTCCACAGTCTTGAGATACAATAATAGGATGATGTTCCATTGATGGGCGATACCTACACAAATAATTTAACAGTCAATAGTTATTTGTATGACAAGCATCAACAATAACTGAAAAATTTCGAAAAGACAACAAGACATGTAAAATAATCAATCTATACTTACAAGAGCCACAAACTTGTATACATTCATTGTGTACACCGGTAGAGTACCCAAGTATGACAGCGAAAGAGGGTCTGGCTACACAAGACTACCTAGTGCAATGCACGCTGATGTATTCTAGGTTTCCTAGTAGAACCTGTCCTAACTCAAGGAATTGGTCAGTAAGGTGTGTGCACTAGATCTGATTATGCTGGCTTGGTGCTGCTTTGGTGCTGCAAATTTGGGCTTGACGCTAGATGCAGCACATAGCGCAAGTTGCACACCGCTGCACTTACAAATGAAATCTGGTATGTCACAAAACAAACATGATTGTATAATTCATAGCATACAATAGCAGGCATTTGCCGGACATGTTTCCTGCTCCATCATAGGCTTGGCCTCAAGAAAACTACAGATTCAAACCATAATATCTTTCATATTGCATGGTTAATGTGATCTTGTTTGAATAATGAGACAGGGTAATCCTGTGACTCTTTCATCACACACTATACACTACAGAAACTCCTCTCAAATTTCCTTTTGCTTGTCCACAAATCAAACAGTAAAGGGTATTGCTCCCTGCTGTTCAAATCAGCAGCTTCATCAGCACAAATAGCAAAGTATGTATTCAGCTTCACGGACTTCCTCTTGCCTCTGATCCGCTGTCCAATGCACGGAGGTAATCATTCTGAATTCTAGGAGATATGTATTGAGTGTTCTTCTCTGCTGTTCTGGAATGCTCCTCCAAAATAGCATCTCCAGCATCAACACAAACCTGTAGTAATGCTCTAAAATTCCCTTGGTTTTCCCTTTGCAAGTCCATAGACCGATGGTCCTTGTACAGTCATCCTACCCCTATAACGATATCTCCGTTTCACGCTAACATATCTTTATAAGGGTAATATTGTTATAAAGGTAATGCAATCTGAACCACTGTCTGTGCACAAGTTCTTACTTTAAACTATACTTAGTGACATTTAATTGTTCCAACTGTTTAGCCTAATTAATCACAGTACACTAGTCATCGATCCACTGGTCCAAGGTCGCTTGTTGATGATGAACAGAAGTAACCATTCATCTAGTTCTTCAACATTGGAAGATCGCTGCTTCTTTTTCTGCTTATCTCTAGCAGACAAGGCGGTTTCCTCATGATGCAGCCACTTATCACTTTCCTTTAGAATCCCAGAAAGAGTGCCCTGGGCAATGTCTTTACCCCAAGTGTCTTTAAACCACGACTGCAGTTCTTTCTGGCTAGGACTTGGCTCCATAATGATACGACTCCGCTTACCAGCATTGCTTTCTCTGCAACAGAGAAGGCAATAATTGTTTCCTTCTAATGGCCATCTGCAGAAAGAGGCGCGTGATCAGTCGAACCTTCCTCTCCCACTCAAGATTCCGCATCCCCGCAGCAGCACTTGACTCCATGTTTGTTGCAATGCACATGCGCAGCTCGCATTTTTAAGTGCCTCGCAGTATTGTATGCACTTTTAGCACATTAATATCAATGAATATCATTATACAACTACTACAGACGCATTTCATTTCAGCGGCAGAAATCCAAATAGGGGTAATATCGTTATAAAAATATCGTTATAGAGGTAAAGTTTTGTATTGCAAGGTATCGGGAAATTTTGGTTTCAGCAGCTTCTATTGTAACAAAGGTAATATCATTATAGAGGTTATCATTATAGAGGTAGGGTGACTGTAACTCGTAAAAGTAATGTTTGCTTCCCACAGAAAACAAGACTCTTCAGAATGGACTTCAGAATGGATTGATTCCTCTTGACATTTGCTGATGCTTCTGACTCAATCATCTGTACTACAGACATGTCTCCATTCTACATTTGTCTTAAATGTGTGAAGGTATTCTGTTGCTACTACATGACTTCTTAAAATTTAGTCATTTTGGCTCAAGTAAAACTAGTCATAGGGCTGTTGACAAGTTGACCTAGGCTGTTGTGATCGCCCTTGGCAAAGAAAACACAAAGGATACAAAATCCCCCATTCATGGCTTCAGAGTATAATATAAAGGTCAGCCATTAATAAGACTGCAGCCAACAATGCTGAAAAGATCTTTTCTAGTCGTACTCCACTGGACTGGCAATTTGTAATTGAAGCTTGGTCTAAGCGCCTGCTCAATCAGCTTGTACTTGTCGTCATTGTTCATATACTTTTACTGTATGGTTTCGTCACTATAGTGTCCAAGATATCTTTGACCCGAGTCAAGTTCTAGTCCCAGATCATTCACGCACCCACCAGTCAACACAGTGACTTCTCCTACAGTGAGCTTTTGTCCGCTTCGGCTGGCTGTCAATTCAAGTCTCACAAACTCCGGCAATGTCAACTGGCGCTTCATTCCATACTGGCACTTGTAGCAGTGAGAAGACAGTGCATTAGACACGTGCTACATCAATAGCCTCGGTTTTCAGGCATCTTTTTAATGGTAATGCCAAACTCGTGGTTCTGGGTAACCTGGAAACATGCCTGCATACATAACACCTCATGGCCTAACCATGGCCTAAAAACAGTAGCACAGTATTATTACACATCCACTATTCAATGCCAGTTGATCTAGGTGTCGTCGATATTAGTTTCGCAAAATAATCACAAGGAATGGTTTTGAAAGACATGTTATCATATTGCTTAAAACGTTAGTTTGTCCATATGCTAGAAGCACTACATTGTTGAATCCAAAATATCTTAGTTAAACATTACTGATAATTAACGGAGAAGTCCAACAAAATGACCTTAACTTGTATGAGTAGATCTTACAAAGACAAATCGATCGGTATAAGTTACTCCATTACCTTCGCTTTCGTAAGCAAGAACAAGCAATATTTCTGTGATGTGCAATGCCCACGCGCCCACTCTCTGCTTCCTGGGGATTAAGCTCCGCCCACTGCTAACGAATCAATGTGTTTACAAACGACTGCCACTGATAAATCGAGAATGCCGAATGTGAATGTGAAGATATTATGAAGATTTGCCTTCTTGCCGTTAGTGGTTCCTCTCTAAAGTAAAATGGTGTTGGTAGACTCTAAGAGCTGTTTTCTGTCAGACTTTTTTGCAGAATTCCTCATTACTACGGCTTACCCAAAGAACGAGCTTTTGCTTGAGTATTTGATTAGCCTTGTTCTTCAAAATCCGAAGAGAAGTGTTGAGAGTGCTGTCTAGTGTGTGCTACAGAAGACGATCCTATTTTCACATCCAGTCTGTCACTTTCTTTTGCCACTGATTGGGTAGAAAATTACAATCCCGGACGTGAAATTAGGATCATCCTCTGTTGCACATGACAGACGGAGTGCTTAACGTTTCTCTTCAAACATTACAAGAACAAGGATAAACAATTATTCAAGCAAAAGCGCGTTCTTTGGGTAAGCCTTAGTAATGAGGAATTCTGCGAGAAAGTCTTGACGGAAAAACAGTTCTACCAACACCATTTTACGTCAGAGAGGAACCACTGATGGCAAGAAGGCAGGTTTTCATAATATCATCGCATTCACATTCAGCATTCTCAATATATCCGTGGCAGTTGTTCGTAAACGCATTGATTCGTTTGCAGTAGGCGGAGCTTAACCCACCAGGAAGCAGAGAGCGGGTGTGTGGGTGTTGCACATCACAGAAACATCGCTTGTTCTCAATTACGGAAGAGAAAATAACAGAGTAACTTGTACCATCGATTTGTCTTTGTAAGATCTACTCATACAAGTTAAGTTCATTCTTGTTTGACTTTCCCTTTATGAACAAGATCACCTTTATAAAAAGCACCTACGGCTTCTTTAGATGCTATTAATATCAACATATTAGTAATAGCAAATTTCTAATACTGTTTGCCTTGACATGAATTGGAAACTATGAAAGAAAATCCTGCGTACACCTGGAAAACACTCAAAATTCATGTCGTTGCTGTCTGACAATGTTCTGATATTAAAATACAAAAATTTGCCTTACACCAAAGTCCACTGCGTTGTTAGTAATTAAGTTATTAAGTTAAAAGAATTAATTTAATTAATTAAAAGAGAAATTGTGTGCACCAACTTGATGAGAAGATCCAAACACCTTTTGACAGTTGTTCTGTCACAAGAAAGCACCAGCACCGGAAGGATATCCACTCCTTTTCCATTTCCGTCCTCCTCTCCCTTTATGGTTTCTCTCCCTCCAACGTGTGTTTTCGCATCCGGGGTAGTAGTACCTAACATTGTTCCTAGATTGTACCACCATTGACGCTATGAAGTCTTTTGTTGGAACCTTGTTCTGTCCTTGGCAAATTTTTTCTCTTGTTTTCGTTTGTAGTGATAACGGCACGCCCAGTTTCAACTCTAGCACCGTAATCCTCTGGCAGTTGTTTCTCGGTTTGCCAGCTGGATTTTTCACGTACTATTCGATTTCTAATATTATCTTTACCAATAAACACTTCGCCTACCTACAACAAACCCACAACACAAGCACACTTCGCAAAACCATTGGCCCACTAGACAAAAAAACCTCATACATCTGCCTGGTGCTCCTTCACGTGATCATTAAATAAATAATAAAGAAGGAAACCATTCGCTCCAAGAACAACAGAGCCAAACAAAAGAAGCAGTCTCTTTGGTGTTGATCGCATCCTTAGTCTGCGCGCGCTACAAGAACTACCGTATATAACGTGCGCTAATTCACGTATTGTGTTTTTATTAGGCACTAGGATCCATGGCCCGTCCTTCGTACGGGCAAGATACTGTAGTGTAAAGATAGGTCTGTCGACACGTCACGTGCAATCTTTGTTGCGAGGTCCCGGATATGCTGAATGAATTTGAATCTTGCTCTTCGCGCTTGTTTCGATCGAAATCGACACACTCCCCGTGTAGCGCTTGCTGCAGAAAACGTGTAGGTTGGATCCGGTACAAATGCAATCATAATTTGGAGAGAAACGAAAGCGCTAGAAGAGTAAGTTTCGTCGGCAAGAGATATTCGATCGCTCGAAGCTTTGCGAAGGACGACGATGCATACGGTCTACACAGGACTGGCGTGGGCGTGTGTTCGAATGAACTGGAATGTGTAGCGTTTGCGTCATCAAGAAATTTTACGCGTGACTTGATCGCAGTAGTCATTCAGCTGCTGGATGACAATCTTCTCTTTGGATTTTTTGTCGTCATTTTGCCGTCATATTTGCTAAGTACATCAGCCCACAGCCCTATCAGTTTTGCTTCTGAGTTTGGCGACCAAATGACTTTCTGCTTCCTAGTAGCTGCAGTTTCGATTTCAGTGTTAGAAGAGACTGTTTTAGTTTATGCGAGACTAGTTTCAGTGTAGTATAGGCGCGACCGGTACCATTCACTCTGATACGAAAACCAGCATTGTAGTAGCTTGAGCTTCGATGGTAATAGTACATTTGTGCGTAAACGTAGTAAAGGCCATCGTTGGGAACAGTGATAGCATCGTTGCTGTACTGCATGCCACCGCGAAGAAAGGGAGACCAGACGGAACCACTGCTCTTATACCACTGAGTGACAGTCCCTACACAACACAATCATTGCCAAACGGTTCTATCAACAATATTACAATCACATCAATCCACACCGGAGCTCTCAATGTATGGCCCGGCATTGTTACCGTACAAGTGCGCAGAAGGTTTTTCATTATAAGCCTTGAAAGCAAGTTAATGCAATACCAGCACACGAAAATTGATATACTTTTAGAAACAGGTGGATAGCTGTAACTGATGTTGTTATACATTGCGCTCAATCGTGTTAAACTTGGTAGGTGTTCAACCGTCTTCAACATCTTATGGTTTGTCTGTCATATCGTGAAACATACCATCTTTTTTTTATTTCATCACAGATGGCTTTGATGAAGAGATTTGCGGATGAGAAGGTTTGAAGAAAACTTATCTTTGTGAAAGCTACTAGACTTTATAAATTTTGTCATTCTCTTTGGTAATAACATAATAACACCCCTCTCCCGGAAAATTTCTAACTGTACCACCTTAAAGAAACTCTGACGGATAATGCACGGCATCGGAATCTGTAGGGTGTTAATTGAATCCAACTAAAAAACTAAGGAAATGACGCATAAAATTCCCGTCTGTACCGTTGTCTGTGTGTAATTCCCATAATATATGTTTCGCTCTATACAATCTTCATGTCTCCTGAAAACCGATTAAACAACTCCCCGTTGATATTACAAATAGACTCAATCGTTGTGTGGAGCAAGAATGGCTCGTTCCATTAGCCAGTCCAAATCTTGGTAGCCCAAGTTCGGATACGCGGTCAATTAATTAAGGTGTGAAGAGAGTCTGTAATCGTGCGGAGCTGTTCTGGAATGTTGATGATATCGTGTCCCTCAACTACAGGGATACGGCCATTCCCAACGTGTAACAAATAACTTGCAAACTGTGCTGTGTTTGTGTCAGTACGAAGATGCGCTCCTAATTAGCTAAGGAATGTGTCTCCACAAGTTGCCACAGGTGTGATGCATCAAGTTCGTTGGTACGTGTGTACCTCCTCGAATAACTGGTAAAGTATGACGAAATTCACCAGATAGGACAACTAAGATACCTCCAAACGGTCTTAACTTAAAGCACTGCCTTACGTCTTGTAAAGAGCGGTCTAGAGCTTCGAAAGCAAGTTTGTTGATCATTGTCGCCTCGTCCTAAAGATGCATGACAGTGCACTCATCAACAGCGAGGCTTTAGGTGATCTTCGTTTGATGTTACACCTAGGTGAGTCTGTGCTCATAAGATTCAGCGGTATGTTAAAGTTTGAGTAAGCTGTCTTTCCATTTGAGAGTAGTTGTGCTGCAATACCACTGCTGGCCACAGCAAGTGCCGCCAATCCAATATTGTACTTTATTAGGCATATTGAAATGATTAAAAAATGAAAATGGCAAGAGTTCCTAATTACGTCACACAGTTGTTCACCGCATTTGATTGCGCTAAAGTAGTGCCTAGCAAAATAGTGAGAATTAATTTAGTTAATAATTAATTAATTTAAAATGCCGCTCATTAGCGCGACGAACTGATATTACGAAAACACGATGCAGTACATGTACAGTAATCGCTACCATTCTTTTACGATTTCTGTTAGGCAGTTATAATTAGACTTATATAAGTAATGTCTTATTCTTATTAAAATTTAGTAAAAGTGATCACTTCAATTCCACTGACTGCATGTACGTACTCTTAAATATTGTAATTATCCCGTTAAAACCTTTATACTTAATTTAGCACGGTGTACTAACATTTAATTAATTAATTAAACTTAACTAACCTTGTCACGTGCACCAGACTGGCAGTTGTGTTTGACTCAACAATTTCTGTATTATATAAATATAATGTACCATATTTCCGCAAACACCGTATTCGCCCGTAATAACGCCCATACCGAAATAACGCCCTTGCTCGTCTATACGCCCATGTGCAGCAGATCAGAACTTTCTTCTCGAAATAAAACGTCCATTGAGTGTTGTGTCATCCTTGTTTGTTAGACTGAGATAGCGTAACTTTAATTAAATGATCCTGGTGGCGCCGCCAAATTTTGTTGTTCGTCCCTTTGCATGTAAATGTGACAGGACTATGCTGGTCTATAATTTGTGCTGGGAGCGATTGCAGACCTGAGCCAAAATTTCGAACGCACACCAGCCGTCCTACGGCAAAACTGCAGTCCTTCGCTCGAAGGTTGTGGTCTATCTTCTTCTGTCTTGTCTGTTTTTGTACGACACGATCTGTCAAGTTCGGCTTGACTAAATCAAGAAGTGTTTTTGGTCGTCGTCCCAGCAACAACTCTGCTGGTTTTAGGCCAGTTGTGGTATGTGGTGTGTTCCGCTTAGCCATCAACACCTTTTGTAGTTTCTCTGAGAAGGTCTGTTTTTTCGTTTTCCTCAGTCCTTGTGTTTATGGACTGCACTGCTCGCTCTGCGAGCCCATTGGTCACGCGAAAGTATGTAGCAGATTTTAGATGTACAATGCCACTCGATTTGTAGAACAGCTCAAACTCCTTACTGGTGAAACATGAACCATTGTCTGATACCAGAGTATCCGCACGGTATTCCATGGATAACGATGGATGTTTGAAGGGCATCTATGGTTTCCCGGTGGCTGACGCAACTGATTGTACATCCACCCATTTTGAACGGGCGTCGACAATCACCATGCAGTAGCATCCTGCCCATAAGAGGTCCCGCGTAATCTAAATTTGACTGATCTTGAGGGTGCGGGTGATATGTCTAATTATATCCCCTCGGTTATGGGTGTTTTTTACTATCCGGAATTTTTTATAATAGGGAAAGAGGCAATTGTACATAGCAATCGAGATACAGATTATGAAAATTTAATGAATGTTTTAGATTTTTGAGATGTGTCTATTGAAATAATTAATTTTTCTAACATAGAGGCTTTGGGGTGAATTTATATACATGTACTGATTATTTTTATTCTTTTCTTTTAGCAAGCTTTATTGGTGGCTATGATTGGTGCCATTGTTCTTACTCATGAGTTAGGTATAGAATTGAAAGACATGTAAACGCGACCATGGTCTGGTGGGCCATTGCCAAGTGTATAGCGGAGCTACTACAGGCATCCGGCTATATTACTGACATTGGACACAAGATCTCACTGCTTGTTCTAGGTCCTCATTAATCTTTGGCCACCAAATATAACCCCTTGCCAAACCTTAGCTTTGGAAATGCTTGCGTGGCCTTCGTTTAATACCGCCAACATCATTGATCTTGCCTTTGATGGAATTACCACTCTTATATAAAAAGGATCCTTCCCTGCTTGGGCTTTCACTTGGCGAGCTGTCACGGGAGGCGTGTCCAGTTGTTCTATGACCAAAACAATCTGATTCTCCCCTTCCGTCTCGTCCTCGGTCGCCCCACCTTTCAGTGGTAACCTACTTACGGCATCTGCATTACTGTTTTTTAACCTTCTCGGTATTGTAGAGTGTAATTATATATACCCTGCCAACTTTAATTAGGGCCCAACGCTGCGTCCGACTAGATGCCATCTCCGGGATTGCTCTTCCTTCCTGAAACAGCCCCAGCAGGGGCTTGTGATCTGTCAATAAAGTAAAAGGTTGGCCAAATATGTACTTGTGAAATTTTTCTACCCCAAATACCAATGCCAATGCTTATTTGTCAATTTGTTCATACTTTTTTCAGCAGCATTCAAGGATCGAGAGGCAAAAGCTAATGGACGCTCCAAACCATTTGGCCACATATGTGACAAACAGTGCCCAATCCATATGGTGAAGCGTCACACGCCAGGTTCGGGTCATAGCAAGCCAATATTTGATGTGATAACAGGGCGTTCTTGGCTTTCTAAAATGCTGTTTGTTGCTGCTGACCCCAGTTCTATTTTACTTCCTGTTTCAGCAGTTGATGCAATATTATATATATATATATATATATATATATATATATATATATATATATATATATATAAGGTGCCACCATGGTAGATAGCTGTGGAACAAATCGAATGTACAGTGTAGTAATTCAGGAGTCCCAAAAAGCTGCGTAATTCTTGACTATTGATTGTAGCTGGGGCATCTCAAATCGCTTGTACTTTTTCCCGATCTGGATAAATTTCTTAACTGTCGATGTGGTGTCCTAAATATAATGTGTACCGATGTTGCCAAGAATGTATACACTTGTCTCTTCTCAGGCTAAATCCACCCTTGTTCATGCGCTGTAGCACTGCTTTCAATTGTCCCAAGTGTTCTGTCTCTGTCTCTGCTGCAATTAGGATGTCATCGAGGTAGTTGTTTGTGTTTTATGTGCCCTGTAGTACCGACTCTAACACTCGCTGCAATATGCTAGGGGTTGAGGAGATGCCAAACGGAAGTCTTGTATATTGATAAAGTCCTGTGGGCGTGTTAATGGTCGTTGTGATTCTTCAGACAGCAGCTAGCAGTTGGTTGTATGCTTGACTGAGATCCAACTTCATGAAATACTTGCCTTTAGCTAGTCTAGCTAATAGATCTTCCACCCGAGTTGCACGATTGATGGTTTTTTGTTTGAAATCTCCGCATATTCTAATTGACTTGTCGGGTTTAATGACGGGTATACTATGGGTGCTGCCCAGTCGGCATGATCAACTGGTTTGAGAATTCCTGCACTTTCCAGGTGTTTTTGTTGATCTTCTTGCTGCCTGAGAGCATACAGTACACTCCTCGCTTTACAAACCGCCGAGGCTCTGCCGCAGGCCCGTCGGCTGGGGGTTCCGGGGTTCGGACAATCCGCCCGCTCAGCCGTGAAGGTCCGCTTTCGATTCAATGTACACACACACACACACACACACACACACACACACACACACACACACACACACACACACACACACACACACACACACACACACACACACACACACACACACACACACGTACACACACACACACACACACACACACACACACACACACACACACACACGTACACACACACACGTACACACACACGTACACACACACACACACACACACACACACACACACACACACACACACACACACACACACACACACACACACACTGGTGCGTGTAGTATACGCAAAACGCGCCTCTAAATTTGTATGCACTCCTATTATGTCAAATTCTCTCTATTGTTTTCATGCAATCCCTACATTTTTCGTCATTTCTATATAATATGTTTTAATTGTAATGTCTATATATCTAAAGAAAAGTGCTCCATGGACGCAGCCGTATGATTGTTTGTTCCGTATCGTATATACATGTGGTCGCAAACCGCTATCTGCTCTATTTCACTCCTAAAGCGCGCGACCTTCTCTACTTTGAAAAGCAACTAGTGCCCTTGCGTGGCGGTGAGTGGTTTCTTGTACTTTGCTTTGGGCTGGCGTTCGTCCGTAGGTCGTAACGCCACAAAATGTTGGTTCCTCATGCGCTCGCAAACCGCTGCAATTTTGCGCTCCACCTTTAATTTAATTAGCACGCAGCCTTTTCTCACTTTGAAATAGCAACTGCATGGTGTCGGTCGCAGGTCCCCTGCATCTAGGCGTTGATGCTCGTCTGTAGTTCGCAAAAGTTAAGTTAACACTGCAGCAGGAAAGAGACAAAGCTGCTGGCCGGCTTGAAGCACAACAAATGTGCCCGTCGACGGATCGCGAAAGCTTCCTCTAAATCGGAACTGTCGAAACAGTTGCAAGCGAATACTCGGTCATTTATACAGGGCTACATATTATTCGGTATTTTGTGTTTTCTCCGCCCAATAAGCGAATTGTATGATGCCCCAATTATATATACGCGGAAATTTGTTTTAATTAACATAAGTTGCCGAGGCTAAGAATGGACTAATCAGCTAGTAAATATATATAATTCGAAAGGCAAAAAAGTAACATGTATGTGACGTCATTGGTCTATGTTGGTGTATTACGCACCGCCCACTTCTGAAGCCAGGCTACGGGCCTGTGCCGGATCAATCAAAATTCTAGCTTTGAGACCCTTGTACTCTCCCAGTTCTTCTGAGAACAAAAACTGCTAACAAGCCAATATTTCACCCAGTTTTGATATATTTCCAATTGTCATGATTTGGTGCCAGTTCAACTTCAAATGCTGAAGCCATTACATTCCCAGTAGGCTTGATCCATGTCCTTTTACCACTGACAACGGCAATTTTACCTTGCTATCCCGAGGGTTGACTCTAACAAAAACCTGAGTTTCTCCAATTACTTCTATAATTCTGTCATTAGTGTATGTTTTGATCCTTTTCTTCGTTGTTTTCAAGTCCGGTGCCTTTCCTATTCCATGTTTTCTTGTATGTTTCCTCTAAGATCAGTGACACAAAGACCCCTGTGTCTATTTCCATCTTCAGCTGTTTCCATGGACTTCAACTGTTACCCAAAGGGGATTCACCCGATCCTGGTGGTAATTTTTCTTGACGTAATTGTATCTTCATCCTCTTCCTTGTCTCCAAATTCATCCCCCTCTACTGTTTTTGCTTTGTAAGCGGGTTTTTCTGGTAGCGCTTGACTTAGCTCTGTTTTACCCTGCAAAGGGTTGCCCAGGCTGCGGCTCGCCGCCGCGCTACTTTTTAGGGTGTGTCTCTTTTAAAACAAAAGGTTTTAGCCCAGGTTCTACCCTCCCTACGATCGATGTTGACAAGGATAAAAAATATTCGGATATTTTCAATTAATCAAGCTAAACCGATAGCTGAGGACAAACATGCAAGCTGCTCACAAACTGATCCAGATGATAGCGAAACAACCGCGCAGACTTCAAAGAAACACGCTGTATGAGAATTCTATTGAAGGACCACCTCTGAAAGAGTTTGAATGTGCTGTTGACAGGTGGTCTCAAATAAAACACAAACGAATTTTACAGCTAGATTTATAATGTTGTTAATTACAGCATGTTTTGGTTAGGGTTGCAATGATTATAATTATTTTTGCCATTTCATGTGAAACAGTACTGTTGTTGTTCTTCTAATCTTGTTAGCTTTATTACCCGAGACCAGGATATCCAGGCTAAGGGTATAGTAGTCGTCCGACGTGCGACCGTATCTAGACTCGATTAGCGCAGATGCAAATTAAGCTATTCCGATCAATAGACGAGAACTGGTGTTATTACCGACCAATAGACGAACGTGATGTCATCTTAAGGATCCACCTCTCTTTATTTGGTAGCTATGCTACGATAATTCAGTCATTGGGCATCCGTCCTGTATATGGTGTTTAGTCACTTTGCTATACGGGTTTAGCACATAGAAACAACGCCTATGTAGTCTACATTTGCACGTGCATGTTTTCTCACCAAGAACTAGACGTCTAGAGAGCGAAGGTGATTCAATACCAACATGATGTTATCATGCATGTCGTACGTGTAGCTCTAGCTGACTTGTAACATTTTGCTTGTTCCACGGTGTTTCTGCATAGTGGTTCTGCGGTCTGACAGCTTGAATTTCCGGTGTGTGTGACTGAGCAGCCGCGGTGTTGTTGCAAAATTACTAGTGTCGCAGAAATTTGGCGCTCCACGGGAATTTGCGAATGGGAACGTGCATTGTCCATGACAGCGCGTCTGTTTGTCGGACAAAGCGACTGACCTATAAGTACGCTAGTGCTTCTCTATTCATTTTGTTACGGTATCCAAAGTCAGAGTGAACGGAGACGCCTAATCTACATTTACACGTGCATGTTTTCCCACATCAAATGCTTTGTTCGGCTCTGGGGTCACCCCATTATGACAACTTGTGCCTATTTAGTTGCGAGCCTAAATGATGGCGGTTAGACGGTGATAGCTACAACAGTGTCAAATTTATTAGGGTTCCTGCCTTCTGATCCTCAGATGCCTCACATACACTGTACACATGTCTTAGCATGTGGTGTGCATGTACACCAGCCAAGGGTTTAGCACTGTAGTGCTTCTTTATTCATTATTGTTGTTATTGTTGTTGTTCAACAGCAATGTTGTGTTTTTCACTGCTTGTCAAACTAGAATTTTGGTCAATGTCTGTTTCAATGACTAAATTTAACAGATCTTTGGACTTGTTGACTCGCAGTACTACCACTGAGTCAAGCGACAAAGTAAATAAGAGAGCTAAATCTAGCAAGCAATTAATTGAACAACTTCGAGTATTACAGATTACCATGTATTTTGTTGTAGCTGAACTTTCTATCAGGTGCCACACCCAAAACCACTTTCAAAATTTACTAATTAAATTATGCGCATGCTACTTCTGCTTTCTAGGAAAACCCCTGCCTGCATACTCTAGCAGTGTCCCCCTGCCTTGCAATGATAACATTCTACACTTTTAAATCTACACCCACTTGGTAAGTAGGCACATCTTAGCAGACCCGAGTGTTCACCACATCAAGTTTAGTGCCCTGTCGATTGTGCCTTGGTCACCAAATGTGTAGTTTCCTCTTGTCCTTCTTTCTGACTCTCATTCTGTATGGTCTCTACATTCGTTTTGGCTGCCTCCGTTGCTCTTGAAATCTGCCAAGCTGACTGAAATGATATCTTTACTATCTTCTCCGTGAACAACCGTCGTTTTGTTTGCTGATCTCGCAGTCCACACACTAAACAGTCTCTCAAATGCTCATCCAGCTTCTCCCCAAACTCAGGATTCCACTAGTTCCCGTAACTTAGCCACAAACGTGGCAACATCCTCATCAGGGAGATGCATGCGCGTATTGAATTTGTACCTGGGGTTGAAATGTGTTTGTAGGGTGTCACATAGCTGCTTATAGGGCGTCTCTGCTGGCTTCCTCGGACTCGCTAAACTGCGCAGAAGATGGTAGGTTTGCATGCTTACCACATGAATATGCAATAAAATGGCCAGCTTCCGGTCTTGATCCTCAAATTGTCAATGCCGTTCGCCACGAAGAATTACTCTAACCTTTCCTGATAGACTCCCCACTCTTCTGTGGCGGCGTCAAACGCCTCAAACTTGCTGACTGGAAACTGAAACCTCGGCCACGTTGGAAGACTTGCAACCGCTGGTGTGTGCTGGCACTTGGTCGCATCCAGCTGATGCTGTCGCATCCTGTGTTTGCCTTGAATCCGCCATCCTCGTCACCAATGTGATATTCTTCTCTACTATGTTTCGCGCCTATCGCTACCACATTCAATACTACCCGCGGATCTACGCTGAAGTCCCAACTACTACAGTTGATGCCTGGCCAAACGGCAGCACATTGCGATCGTGTATACTCCAGGGACCAAAATAACGCCCATGCTCTAGTATACGCCCTGAAAAAGCTTTTCTTTTCTATACGCCCAGGGCGTATTACGGGTGAGTAGAGTGTGCCCCACGCTCAAATTGTGCCCCATTCTCAAATAGTGCCCCATGGTAGTAATAATGCCCCGTGCTCAATTAGTGCCCCACTGTGGTAATATTCAAACCCAATTACAATGCATGCGCGTCTTTCAATGTGTACGTTTTAAAATTGAATGAACGTTATCACCCAGATAGAATCATTGACTGACAATGAAGATTCAACGTTTGCAAAATCAGTCTAGAAATACGACTCAAGTGAAGCGAAAGTATCCAGAATACATACCAGGTAAGACTGTAAGAGTATAGACGAAGTAGTTTGTTGTGTTTTTCTGTAGCATGTTGCATTACTGCGAACAATTCAACAGTGTTTGTGCTTGCGAAATAATAATGCCCTATGCTCGAATTGCGTACCATGCTCAAATAATGCCCCATGTTTCAGAAGTATTAAGCGGAAATACGGTATTTAGTGCTTCAATTAAAAATACATATATACATACATTTTTTTGTTTGTACATACGTACATACAAGAGCCCTTAAGGCCCAGGTTCGATACTGCAAGTACAATCTAAACTCTGTCACTATATGTCATCATGTTCTTCTTCATCTTTGCTGCCTGGGAGTGCTGCTGCTGCTGCTGCTGCCGCCGCTGCTGCTGCCGCCGCTGCTGCTGCAGTCACTCCATCATGTCACCAGGTACGTCCCACTCGCTGCACTTCACACTTCATAGTTCACACTTCACACTTGCTGGACGGAACTGACACTCCGGAGAGTGAGGCAATTGTATGTTAGTTCCTTGCCCACGAGAATATGTATGTGGCCCTCCCGCACTCAAACTCTGACCCAAAGGTCCCGGATGTTGCCAATCTCCAACTGCACACTCTAACCAATTGAGCCACATACATACATACATACATACATGCATACATACATACATACATACTTATTCGTAGATATTTGCTAGAAACTGAGTTTGACATGTGGGATTTGACTACATATGTATATATAATAATATAATTATCATTCTAGCATTGTGTTGCCACAATCGAACAGAGAGCTGTTGCAAAGGTTGGAGAACGTTTGCTGTAAATCGATGCCATTATAGGTCGTTGTTTTGGCTGCAATAGTTCTCAACGTCTCAACGTCTGAAGACTTACTTGAGTCCAAAAGCCAGAAGATTCCAGCGCCAGAGGATAGAACAGTCCTCCACATTTAATACCGATTGCTCGTGTTTGTAATCCTTTTCCAATTCTCCTGCCCTTGCAGCGGCTCCAGTCATTTCTGCAGCTTCACCTACGTATTTAGCTTGGACAGTGTTACGAACTGCTGCGTCAAAGAAAGCAGGCCTGCCATCAACAAAGTCTGAATGAAAAATGTCACCAGGACGAGCCTTAGAGTTACTAGAACATGTCTGTTCTCTCCTGGCTGCTTTGTTGTCTATCAATAAGGCATGCCAAATAATGTCACATAAAGCATTATGACGTCTGTTAAGAGCTGAATCGTAACCACAACCCAGCAAATGGTCTTCATGAGGTGATACTGCCACAAACACATCTGAGCGAGTCAGGAGAATCGGGAAACAGAGGAATGCCAAGCCAAATCCTGATAGCAATAATGAACTCATGTTGAAGCATGGACAGGCCAAGATTTTGGTTTGGGACTGCCCTCAGCCATGCTCCAGCCTAGGCGGAAGAGATTGTATTAAGCATTGCTCTGTCTCTCACACTGCTCATGTCCTTGAGAGACTGAAACTGAATGACATCCAGCTGCGACTGTAGTGCCTTTTGCGGTGAAGTAAAAAATGGTAGGCTCATCAGTGTCTATATGATTTTCAAGTTGTACAGAAAATCTTTTTTCCCTAATTTCACCTTGCAAGGTTAAAGTTAAAGAGCTTTCAGTGGTATACAAATTCATCGAATCCAAAGTGGAAACATTTCTAGAACTTCCTGCCTCTAACAAACGCTGAACTAGGTCACGTGAAGCGTTGCAACTGCCTAGAAAGGCAGCTGATGATGATTCTAAGGCACTTCGTAAACCTAAACCTCCGAATCGTAGAGGCAGAGTTGCTTGCATCCAAGTTGGATCCGAAATAGACGAATTGGTTATTTGACATAGTGAATGTCTCATGACAGAATCAAAACGAGAAAGTGACCAGGAATGGTTCGAGGTAGGTGGTTTAATTTGCATACGCTTAGACAACTCCGTAGTAACTGGATTGCTACCTGCAAATTCTCCAATTCTGGTAATATACTTTGAGCTTCTAAAACCTTATCCACACGACTACCAAAATACTTGATAAAGAAATCCTCTGGACTAAGTAACAACGGGAGATCTCAATAGTTCAGCACCATAAACTGAAGTGTGAACTCGTCTGACATCTGAATCAATTTCAGGAAAAGTTAGACTTCCAAAAGGCCAAAGTATCTCGCATTGTTTAGATTTAGAGACAGACACAAACTCGGACTTTTCGACATCAAGGATTGCAACAACTTTGAAATAGACTTTCTAGTACCAATAAATGTACCATCATCATGATACTATAAAGAAAGATGTAAGCCTTCAAGTAAACCAATCTCATCTATGAGCTCTAGAATGATCGGGTGAGAAAAGCATGGGACCCAAAGGGTCACCCTGTTGTACTCCAGCCATGGATGAAATTCGATGAGAGCCAAAGTGTAGTTCACCAGCAGATTGATTGCAAAATTGGCTATCTCATCAATTTAATTCAGCTAAAGCCTATACTGTTGTGTGCATCGTGATTGGTAGATTAGATTAGTACAGTAGACCATGCATGATGATGCTGTTGTGCAAGCTCCACGTAGTGTGCAAGCTCCACGTAGTGGGCGCTCTCTTCAGTCTGGGATTCCGAGTCTAGCTACACCCAGAGCCTTGTATATTTAGAATCTATTTTATTGCATCCATTTGTCCTTGCATTGCTCCACTGGTCACGTTTTCTACACCAAAAATAGTTCAACGCTCCCAAATAAATAGTATACACTCAAGCAAATCCAAGAGCCTCAATAAATAGGCAAAATGAACAACTACAGCGGCACACCCTCTCTAACTCTCACCAACATACAAAAATTAGCTAAAGTTTTTAGAACATAGACATCTGCTTTCAGCACAGCAACACAGCTTCACTAATCGAGCAACTTTCACACTACACACTGCTCCAAACCATTCCGTAAGTTGTCACTAGCTTAGCTCAAGTTGCTGTAGCTGACTAGTCGTCTGATCCAGAGAAGGATTGAATCTACAACACAACAGCTGTCAGCACATTCAGTTTTCACTTAATTAATTACACCAAGGTGCATGCATGTGCATAAACAGTTGCAACCCGCGAGCTTACAGGCTCTTTGTCCCCCATTCTGTTTTTGGCATATTCAATACGAATTCCTCCTCGCTCAGAGCCTAACATTACAAACCTACACAGTGCACAGTGTCAGCGACATGTTAGTCTTGTTTAAAAAGTTGCTAGTAGCAATTTAGTGTGCTTAGCTGTGTGACCATGCCTGAAAATTGAAGACAGTAAAGGTGCTGTACTCACCCTTGCATAGAGTGCATAGCTTGAGTAGCACATTGTACATCCTACCAAACAAGATGGAATCATGTTACTTTACAACAATAGTGATCACATTGCTGCACAGTAATCGAGGCATAAACATCAACAAGCAAATTTGAGTGCATCGGCCACTGTCAAAAAAACAATAAAAACTGCACACATACACAAACATGTGCTGTGTGTGCATGTGTGCGTGCACGTGTGTGTGTGTGTGTGTGTGTGTGTGTGTGTGTGTGTGTGTGTGTGTGTGTTTGCGTGTGTGTGTGTGTGTGTGTGTGTGTGTGTGTGTGTGTGTGTGTGTGTGTGTGTGTGTGTGTGTGTGTGTGTGTGTTATTATATAACTTATAGAAACATGGTACATGTAGAATGGCCGAAAAACTGATGTATTTAGATAGTATTGCCAAAGACACCACTCATCGACTGCGCATGCTTCCCATCCTCGTAGTCCCACACTACAATACTACAATACCCCCTTGTAAAAATTTAAACCCAACCCAACTCAACTCAACGAAGTGTTCATCACATGCCTGCCTCTTTGGGTCTTACTGATAACCGCACTTGACGTCCGGATCATGTTACCACTCCTTTCTTAAAAAGGGAGCGTCCCAGAGTTGATTGTGAAGTAGCTGCCTCAGCAGCTAGTGTCCGAAAAACTAACCAGACCGTCCTTGGGTAACATCCATAAACTGATTTGTTGGTACTTGTCCTGTAGGATTCATAGGAGTAGCTGTGCTTGGTTGGCTCTTTGTGGCCTGTTCCCATTACTGCTTTGACCTCAGTTGCTGAAGGAAGTGTTACTGTCATTTCTGGAATGTATTGCTTTACATGTCTCCTATTCCTAAGCATGATACGTCGCCCATCTGTGACACCCACTTGATGGCCGTATTGGTCCAATACTCTCCACTATTTGGTGGGATTAGTATAGCCGTCTTGAAGGATAACTACCGTACCAGATTTTAGTCTTGGTAACTGACACACACCTCTTCTAAGGTCATGGTCGGTTGACATGTGAGCTTTCGCCTGAGACTGATGTCCAGGATTCACCATAAGAGAAGTCCTGTAATCTGGTACTCGAGTGTGAAGGATCCTTTGAAACAGTGCTTCCGGGGGTGTTGTGTTCAGCATTCGGTTAGTTGAACTGCAGATGTCCATCAATGTTTGTTGGAGGCGGCTATGAAAAGGAATTAAGGGCCTAAGTCCCTTCAGTCTCTCCCGTAAGACTCTATGCAGCCTCTCCACCATTCCATTTGACTAAGGATACCGTAGGCTTGCCTTCACATGATGAATACCCAATTGTTTCAGAAGTGGTTCATCTTACTGGCAATAAACTGGGGACCGTTGTCTGACACCAAAACAGAGGGCATGCCAAAGTGTCCATCAGTTTGTTTATCACACCTTTAGCCGTGGTATCCTCTAAGAGGAGTACTTCAAGAAAAGTGATCCATAATCAATAATTCATAAGCATGATATCCCTTCAATAGTCACAAGGTCAATTGCCAATTTGTTCCATACGGCTTCCAAGTCGGATGGCTGGAGTTGTTGAGGGGGATTTGGTCGCCGGCGCCAGCATACATCACGACGCTCTGCAAAAATATTTGCATCTTTTGTGATGCCTGGCCACCAAACACGAGCCCTTAAATGAGTCCTGAAAAGCCTCTAGTCCAAGATGCCAGGCAAATGAGCCAGGCAAAGAACTGATCTACAAAGAGCCTCCGGAATCACAACCCTGTTACCCAAGAGCAAGGTGTCATCTACAACAGTCAACTGGTCCCACACTAGGTAGTAGGATTCTTCTGATCGACTGCATTCATTCCATCCATTTGTAAGAACTCTTTGCATGACACTAGACAGAAGGCAGTCTTCCTTTCTTCTAGCACCATACTGATATACTCACCAAAACCCCAACACTCTTCAGGCATTGGACTTGGCTCAAGTAGTGGTGCTCTGGAGAAAGCATCAGCACATACTAGAAATGCTGCCCAGGCTTGTAGCTGAGAGAAAACTGGTATGGCATTAGAGCCACCATCCACCGCTGCAGACGAGGAGGCACCTCATCAAGGGCTTATAAATGATGTGGATGAAAGGCTTGTGATCTGCAAATACTTGCACATTTTGCCCTAACACATACTGGCAAAATCGAGTTATAGCAAACACTATTCCCAGCATCTCTCTCCTCCTCCTCCTCTCTCTCTCTCTCTCACTCTCTCTCTCTCTCTCTCTCTCTCACTCATTGAATACATTCTCCAATGCCTGGTCACATACAAACGGGTCCTTCTTGGCCAATTCACAAAGTGATTGGGTGGCCTGTGAGAGGGTTGGGATGAACTTCCTGAGGTATGTAGCCATCCCTAAGAACCGTCGCACGTCAGTAACTGATTGAAGACAGAGCATGTCCTTCATGACTCACATCTTGTCGGCATCTGGACATACTCCTTGGTCAGTCAACCAATGCCCCAGATATTTCACAAGTGTTTGACGCATGTCGCATTTGTTCCAATTGATCTGCAAGTTGGCTGCATTCAACTGTTGCAGCACCACTTTCATCCTGGCATCATGCTCCGCCTGATCCTTGCCAAATACCAGAATGTCATCTACATAAACAAGGACACCCTCCAGTCCTCTCAGGATGTCCTCCACCACACGCTGAAAGATTTTGGGAGCGCAGGCTATTCCAAATGGAAGTCTCTTGAAGCAGTACAGGGGGACACAGTGCGTAATAAATGTAGTCTATTTTCTGGATCCTGCTGAGAGGAATTTGATAAAATCCGGACTCTGCATCCAAGACTACAAACATTCCAGCTCCATCTAATTTTGCTGTAATTTCTTCCAATGTAGGTAGCATGTGCCTTTCCCATGTAATGGCTTGGTTTAATCTCCGATAGTCAATGCACAACCTCAATGTTCCATTTGACTTCCAAACTGGCACCAATGGTGACACCCAATGAGTAGCTTCTTGAACAGATTCAATGACGTCTGCTTCCTTGAGGCATTGTAGCTCTGTTTCTATGGCTGTACAAAGGCTGAAAGCGTGGCACCACGCTGGAAGAGATGCTGGCATTGCTTGAGGATCTACCATAACGTCGATGGGCTGAATCTTGACCACATTGACTTCCTGCTTAGCAAGCAGCTGCAGCTGTAGGATGACATCCTGCCCAAAAAGAACTGTTTTGTCTATCTCCTGCATTGATCATGACATCTGCTACACCCAGAGTTTCCACAGCATTACCATCATATGCTTTCAACACAGCAGGACTGGGTCGTGTTGGTGCTACTATGTCTTGGGTGATGAGTGTTCGAGTAGCACCAGTGTCGAGAAGACCCTTGCACTCTCTGCCATTTACCTTGAGTATGGCAGTAGATGTCTC
Source organism: Corticium candelabrum (assembly GCF_963422355.1). Lineage (NCBI taxonomy): Eukaryota > Metazoa > Porifera > Homoscleromorpha > Homosclerophorida > Plakinidae > Corticium > Corticium candelabrum. The sequence goes on along the minus strand of NC_085096.1, from coordinate 7,422,156 downwards.
AACCTTTGAAGAATGACTGGCTGTATAGAGTCTCGTAGACATGATAAAGCGGTTCTGCTCGTTTTGAAGACATTTGTGTTTCATATTCAACAACTTGGGCAACGGGTGCTTTCCTTTTCTGTAGACATACCGCAGCAAAGTGTTGTTTGCCTCGCATATGCAGGCGACCACAGTATTTGCATTTGAGGAGTTTGCCTTGGTTGCCTAAACTAGGTAGACTCACTTTGATCATGGAAATTGGGGACGGTAAATCCAAGGGTCCATGTTCATACATTGAGCTCTCAGCAATAGAGGTTTCCAGTGCCACCGCTTTCGCAACTGCATCTGCCACGATGAGTTTCGAGTACTTCATCAATTCCTTCCTAACGTCATTACTCCTTATACTAGTGATCAGCTGATCTCGGAGTTGGACATTTACCACTGTGTCAACACTTGTGGATGTAAAATCACATAGTTCTACCTTAGCGCGCATACGGCCAACAAGGAGGTGACAGATTCATGATCCTGTTGCTTCATCTGCCAAAACTTGTGTCTCTCAGCTGTTGTATTGACAGCTGGTCGAAAGTATGCAAAAATGGTATCTGTCAAGGCTGAAGTTGCAATGTCTGTCATCTCTGTCACCATTCTGGAAGGCGACCATTCCATTTAATTACAGGTTATTAATTCTAGGATACTGAAAGTCCACAAGTTGTGTCCACTAAAGACATTTTTTCACTTCAATCCCAGAACTTGTTTTGGTTCAGTATGCTTTTATCCTCCTCCTCACGTGATTCACGTGTGTTTAGTTCAGCGACTGCACAGAAGAGCCTGGCTTACGAAGCTAGCAGTACCAGAGGATATGTAGTAGTGAATCACATCTAGAAGTTAGCAGTGTCGCGTGTTAATCTCCTTTAGTACTTGGCAGCAAACTGTCACTCAAAGTGTGAATGACAAACTGACGCGAAAGGCACCAATGAAGCATTGTCTTCCTCAACCTCCTACATCTGGATGTAGCATACTGCCACCGTATGGACAAGTTGCTTGATGCTTTCATCAATCTTCGTACAAGAGCTGACCTCGGTTCCCTGGCTGATGTCTGCGAAAGTGATAGTATGTATGTAGTGCGGTTTACTGCCAATTCTTTATGAAGTAAACAATTTCTGACCAATTGTGATGGTTTGCTGATGTCACCCAAAAGACATTTTCGATGTGGCCTAGTGGGTCACACAACACACTAAAAGATTTTAGCGTATACTACGCAAAGCATTGCCAAAATTCAACTCCTAGAACACGAATTTTCAAGGTGCAACAACAACACTAGACAGTTTCAACAACCAAGTGTCCTTTTATAACCACTTTTATCTTATATTCAAGTTTTAAGTTTCACAAAAGTAACACAAAATAAAAATTCGTACTGTCAAAGTCAGTCATTTGTACAGCAATGTACATACCAGTATATACAAATACCCGCTACACTGTGTGATCAAGTCTATACCATTACAGCAGTTAGACATGTTCAAGTCAACAAAACAAATCTTAGAATATCAAACCTGCTCTGACTGGTTTGTTAAGCAAATATTATCATAATACCACAGAATATGCAGCCCTAAGGCCCAATAGTTAAAGATAGCATTCAAAAAGAGTAAATAGACCTAAGGTATTACAGCAATCAAACTAAGTATTTGCTAACCACAAACGTACAACAGTATTTACTTCTGCCTGAAGCCATAGGCTAATTAAGTCTGATAAGTCTGCAATTAGATAGTTGAAACTTGCTTCCATTCTAGAAATTATGTTGATTGACCTTTTTAAAGATTAGTAAATGAAGCCTTGTTCTTACTCACTTCAGCTATGCAATCAAAATAGAGGGTTGGTCTAACTACAGGTGAAGCTGATGAAAGCACTAGATATTAGCAGCAAATAGGGTGAAACAGAGCACATACGATGGTCACGTGAGAACATTCCGTCGATGCGCACTGCTAAGCTACAAGCCTCGCTATCATCAAAATGGTAGAAGTCACTCGCAAGACAATCAGAAAAATGCTCACGGGTTATGAAACGGGCGTGGATGTGCGTGTAATACTGAAGGGACCAACTACACTGCATCCATGTGCTTGCACTTATCACGTGACCTACTCATTGCTTACCACATGATCATCGAATGCCCTGTTTTCATGCTGATGTGTAGCGATCACATTTTCAAACCTGGTTTTATGTAAAACGTAACCTATTCTGTGCCTTTGACATGATCAAGGAAAGATGACAAGTTGGTTTGCGTGCAACTCGAACTCTGCTTCAACAACAAGATTGCAAATCAATCCCATATGTTTAGCTTCTATTGGAACGGTGACTACGCTCTAATATCCATCCAGCTTTGCCTGTAGTTTAGCCCAACCTTCCAACTTGATTGTGTATAGTATGCAATCAAGTTTGTGGGGAGGGGGTAGCACTAAATGACGGAGTGTACCTTTAAAAGTTTAGCTACAGCTATATCACCATAAGATCACATGCAATGATCACACCTTGAAAGGTTAGCTACTTTTACATCTATCACCAAAGGTCAGACATGATAACTTTTGGGTATCCAGTAAGGAAAACATCACACCACATTTGCTATTAGAGAGAAACACTTGCTAATTGTTGATGTTACACCAATTAAGTGACTTGAATAGTTTTTGAATATCATTCATAGATAAGTACCATAGCCTGCATGTCTAGATTACACAAAACAACTATATAATTACATAAACTGTTTAGTATCAGATGATAATCTGCCTATTGTCAACTCACTGTATGGCAGTCTTTTTTGGGGTTTGGACTCAATAAACTGAAGAATATTGTTATTACAAGAGGTATTGTAGGCTTGGATAAAGTTAGAAACAAGAGCTTAATTACTGTCACATAAATGTATTTTTATTGAAAAGTGCTCAACCTTATACTATGTTCCACTGCATCCACTGACACGCAATGTTAGTGGAAGCTTACAGATTGGAAGTATTACTCAGCATGTATAGCCCATTCACGTACACAAGTGCTTGTAACCAGGCCAACAAGGGTCAGCACAGATCAAGGTCAGCACAAACACAGGCCCTGCCAAGCTGAGCCATGCTGGAATGGCCCACCCCAAACTGTTGTGCTAGCACGGTTTGGCTACGCTCGGCTCAGCCAGCATTCACTGTGTGAAAAGTAACCAAGCTGAGCTATAGTCTTGTGTAGCCAAACCCTCTCCCTACGTCATACTTAGATAGCCAAACTTTCTCCCACTGTATAGCACAAGTGTTTCTAGTGTACTACACATGACTGTACATAGCTAGACTAGCATGAGACACACCCACTCACTGAGTTGGCTTGCTTTTTCTAAATGCACTGTGAACGAGGGGGGCTGACTCGGCTCAATTTGGTGTGTAAAAGCTAATAGTCATTTAAGATTTAACTAGAAGTAGACAGTGTATCTAAAGACACTATACATTAATAGTAGCATAGCTGTATATTAAAGGGGAAGTCCAACAAAAATGAACTTAACTTGTATGAGTAGATCTTACCAAGACAAATCGATCGGTATAACTTACTCCGTTATCTTCGCTTTCGTAAACAAGAACAAGCGATGTTTCTGTAACTTGCAATGCCCACGCGCCTGCTCCACGCTTCCTGGTCGATTAAGCTCCGCCCACTAGGAACGAATCAATGCGTTTACGGATGACTGCTACGGATATATCGAGAATGCCGAATGTGAATGCGAAGATATTATCAAGATCTGCCTTCTTGCTGTCAGTGGTTCCTCTCTAAAGAAAATGGTGTCGGTAGAGCTGTTTTCCCACCAGACTTTGAAGCAGAATTCCTCAATACCACGGCTTACCTAGAGAACGCGCTTGTGCTTGAGTATTTGTTTATCATTGTTCTTTTAATATCCGAAGAGAAACGATCAGCGTGCAGTCTGGCGTGTGCTACAGAGGATGTTCCTATTTTCACATCCGGTCTGCTCACTTTATTTTGCCGCTGATCGGTAGAAGGTTACAATCCCGGATGTAAAAATAGGATCATCCTCTGTTGCAAACGCCAGATGGCACGCTGAACGTTTCTCTTCGGATATTAAAAGAACAAGGATAAACAAATACTCAAGCACAAACGCGTTCTCTAGGTAAGCTGTGGTATTGAGGAATTCTGCTTCAAAGTCTGGTGAAAAAATAGCTCTACCGACACCATTTTACTTTAGAGAAGAACCACTGACGCCAAGAAGGCAGATCTTCATAATATCTTCGCATTCACACTCAGCATTCTCGATGTATCGATAACAGTCATCCGTAAACGCATTGATTCGTTCCCAGTGGGTGGAGCTTAATCGACCAGGAAGCGCTGAGCAGGTGCGTGGGCGTTGCATGTCGCAGAAACATTGCCCGTTCTCATTTACAAAAGTGAAGATAACGGAGTAACTTATACCAATCGATTTGTCTTGGTAAGGTCTACTCATACAAGTTAAGTTCATTTTTGTTGGACTTCCCCTTTAAAGGAGTGACTACTCCACTGATTGACACACGTACGCACAGAAGACATTAAGGTCACTTAAGGCCTGTCCACACTGGCAACTGGATCACGATCCAACCGCAACGCTCTCCACACTTGCAACTCGATCGCGCTCCGTCCGATCCACATCGGGAGTTGGTTTCGATCACGATCCGTTGAATCCAATTAGAAATAGTGGGCGTTACCTTCACGTATGCTACGCATGTAGTCGGAACATCTAGCACTCCTCACTTGTCTTTGTTCTCGTTCACCTTACCTCACTGTATCAACGCTTTCCACAAGCAAAGAAGCCACACGTACACATCGGTCATCAGTCACATGATATCGAAATGAGGCAGAGGTATCGTTTTCAAAGTGCAGTGTGGACGCTCGCTATCGCGATCCATTCTGGTCTAGTGTGGACAGGCCTTAATTCAAGGCTCTCACATGAATAGTCAAGGATAGAGTACACATATTACCTTTAATTAAGACTCTTGCAACCACCAACTCAGGGCTTACTGTGCTGGCATGTACCACTCATTGTTCTCCTTGAGTATGTTTGCTCTAGGTAAGCTAGCAATACTCCCAAGTGTGTCAAAAGTGCACATAAAACAACTAGATACTGTACCTGTCTGTCTCCCCTCCTGATTCATAAAATGGATGGTTGCTACTCAGATTACGACAGAAAAAAAGACGTTGATTAAATTTGAAGGACAAATTGACATAGAAAAGACAAATGGTTTAGTGATGACATTTATCAACACAAGACAGAACAGGCGTGTATAAAATCTTGCACAAATGCATCATTGTGATTTCTTCATGGTGGCACCTACACAGTGATCATATTGATAGTGATGCACAGTCACTACCTATAGGAATGGCTGGCGGTGTCAATATTCACCTATAGTTCATTCTCTTTTGGTGCTTGTCTACAGCGTCTTTGTAGACACTGCTATTAGCACTGGTACCAGCGGACAGCTCTCAAAGTCAAAACTCAAGATCAAGGTGTGTGCAGACTGGCTTGCTAATATCTGAGTACCAACAAACAGCAAAGCATGTGAGTATATGACTCAGTCATTTGACAGTAGCCACTGCAAGATGTACCCTACTAATATGCTACATCATTGCTGTAGAAACAATTGCCTGCGAGTGTGGCATTTACTCAAGTATAACTTGGGTAGACACTATACACATTAGCTTATTTATTAATATATTGGAACCACATCAGACACCATCCAACGTACTACTGGCTTCAGCAGCTGAAAGGGACAGAGTCAATTCAGGCAGACATGCTTGTAACATCAGAATCATTAGTATCAGAGTATTCTTCAATTTGTAAACTAGTTCCACTGCTGCTGCTGCTTCTGCTGCTCTAGTCATCAGTGCAGCTACCATGAAAAGGACAAACTTCGGAATGATTTTCTGCCAAGACCTGGGTATTGGTTCCATATAAACTTCATTCCATAACTTGGATACCACTTCAGTTACCATTCCTTCTCATGTTGACACATTTCATAGAAATCTACAACAGCTATTTCTATCTCTTCAGTAGCAATCAAGTGCCAAAGTAGATTTCTAGTACATTCACTTCATAGATTCAAGAATACCCTTGTCATGGTCAATAGATTGTGTATAAGTGATGTCACTTCCAACCCAAGCTTAGTAAGCTCTTGCTGAACATGACTGATGGAACTAATCAAGAAAAATTCTAGCATCTGTCCAAGCATTTTTCTGTCCACAATATTGAAAAAACAGCAGTTCCATGTGAAATCATAAAACCATCTTAATTAAGCTTTAGCTTTGCCACCAAATTTCAAGAAAAACTATATATATAATGCCAAGAGCTCTTAATTAACAGGTACAAATTGTAACCAGGCAATTGACTTCTTTCTACCATCAGCAGTTCTTTCAAATGAGGCTGCTATTGTCTTCTCTGGAAGTAGGCAAAACTTAGCCTTTCATGATTGCACTAAGGGGCCGTCCGTAGTTACCGAATGATTTTAAAATCCGAACAACGTTCGAAAGTGGGTGGGTGGGTCAGAAGGCTGTTCGAATTAGAAATCATTTGATCACTGCGCATGCGCAGATTTCTTTATTGTCCAGTGGTGATGAAAAAGCAGCTGACTCTCTTTGGTGTACGGAAGAGGAAGAGAGAGCCTTTCTTCCAACGCAGTGCAGATGACAGTGATTACACACGAGTGATCGAAACTCTGTGGCAGCAAGATGCTGGACAGCGCACTCGCAAGGACTTCTTCAAGTGGGCGCAAGGCCAATGGCGTGACAAGTACTCGAAGGACAGGAAGGCAAGAGATGATGTGATAGCCAAGAGCGTTGGAGTCCAACAGGGAATGGACAATGCGGACGAGAAGGCGGCGACGACTGGTTACTTCCGGCGATTGGATGAACCGGAACCGAAGCGTTCACACCTATCTTGTCATGGCCGTCATGACCAGGTTAGTATGGTCGCTTCGGTATCCACAGATGGCGACGACATAGAGGTAGCTAGTGGAGGGCCCAAAGCAGAGTTCTTGAATGCTATTGGGATTGACTCCTCTCAATTGCTGACGGAAGATGTTGTAGGCAGATCAGATTTTATGGGCGTGTTACGTCAGTGTGCGAGACAGTGGCTGGCATACAAACAGGTACAGGCGACATATGAAGCACACGCAAAGTGGCGTTGGGGACATAGTCAGCTCATTCGAGCAGAAGATGAGCTGGTGACGGAAGAGAAGAAACTGATGGCTGCAATGTGTGATGTTGCTCAGGTAACCGTGAGTGCCACAAACTTCCTGAGTGTTTCATTTGTGCGCATGGCTTTAGAGAAGATGGAAGGACTAGCAGCTCTGTCTGCGAGGCTGCTAAAGTTTACAAACTCGCTGCAGACCCAAACCAGACGATTAGAAATACGCGTATCCCAATTGCTGCAGAAGCAGAAGCATCCAGCAGATGACCTAGTACTAGACTGTACAAATGGCTGTGAACTGTCTTGGGAGAAAGCCTTTGGCAATCTTGCTGATTTGCAATCAAACGGTGCAGACACGTGTGGTCCACTCTCTGCTGAAGAGCTAGTACACACTTCTCAAGTCATGGCAGCAGTGAATGTGCTTTCATTGAGAGGCTTGCTACAGACTATACATTACAAAGAAGACGAACTCTGCATGAAAGTGCAGTGGGCACTGACACACCAAATCCTTCACTGGATGCCTGTTATGTCCTTGTTACACAAGCCAGCCAAAAACATCGTTCTTGTGAACGTGCCTGACCTGACCTTCACAGATAATGGTAACACCTTCTCTGATGTACTATCCCTTGTGCAAGAGGATGAAGGAGTGGCGCTATCTGAGCAGATAGAGAGAGATGCTCAGATGCAACAGGAGGGAGATGCCCAGATACAACAAGAGGCGGAACAACTTTCTATCACACTCCCTGCAAAGAAACGAGGACCTCCTGCTCGGCATGAACAGTTTCCTGAGATTATCTGTTCTGCTATGAGTTTCATCAACATGCATGGCTATACAGCACAAGCAAGGCGCCGAACAACAGCAGGTAATTCTAATGGTGTCACACTTGCTCAGGTTCAGCAACATTTGCTTTCATCTGTCGCTGGACTGAAGGACAAAGGTATCGGTCGGACTACGGTTCACCAGCTGATGTTGCCTCCTCGACAGAAGACTGTCAATGCAAGGCGGTACCACGGTGTTCTCAATGTTCGAGTTCCTGGCAAAAGGAATGATGAACATGGTTGTCATGAAAATGGCCATTTCTGCCTGGCACAAGTTGGGTACATGTTAGAATTTTCTCAACAGCATTCTGACAGTACATCAACTTTTAGTTGCGACAATAAAAACAAAGTCAACATTGGCACACTAGCTGTCAGTCGATACCACCAACTGCGAAAGTTCTTCCCAATTGGAAATGGTCCAGTGTACAAGGATCATGATTTTCCTTTTCAAAATGCAAAGATCATTCCTTCAGGATACCTTCGGTTGGAACCTAGAGGACGGCCAAAGACTCGTACAGTGTACAATACGGCACGAGTTCGCCTTGCATCTGCTGATTCGGTAAGGCTCAGAACGAACCTGATTAGGAGTTGTGTCAGGAGAAGCTCTAGTATGCCTCCACTGCTTTGCAAGCACGAGTTCGATAATGGAAAATATTCAGAATTTGGTCACTTCAGAAAAGACAAACTAGGACGTTTGCACTACACTGTTCCGCATACCGGTCCACTGTTTGTTAAAAACAGAGCAGGAAGGTTTCATGAGTCAACAGCAGAGACTCATGCCAATGATCTCGATGAGCTGATTGGTGCTGAAATAAGAAGTGGAAAAACTGGTATATGCCTCGCCGTTGATGGAGGACCAGATTATAGCATCAAGTCAATTCTTACAATCATTGCCTTTGGTAGACTGTGGCGTGATAAAAACTTAGATTTTCTCATCATGTGCACACATGCAGCTGGGGACAGCTGTTACAATCGAGTGGAGCATGCCTGGTCCCCACTTTCATCTAGCCTGGCTGGTGTGATATTACCCGCAAGCCTACCTGGTGAAATGTCGCCATGGCAGCAAAAGTTAGATGATATAGAAAAAGAGAAAAAGATAGCTGACGTTTTCGACAACGCTCTGAAAGTTCTAGACTCATACTGGAATGCCATATCCTATGATGGCTTTCCCGTCACGTCGTCAAGTGTGATGTGTCTTGAGAAACCATCTCCGTACAATGATCACAGCAAGCTTACTGAGTTTGCAGCAGCTGGCAGTACAAAGCTGAAAGCAGATGAAGGCATGAAATGTATCCTGAATGAATTGCAGTTTCTGCATTCACATGCTGTGCGCAAGACGCACATGCTTCAGTTTATGAAGTGTGACTCTGGTAGCTGTCATCACTGTTCTACTCGTCCCGTGAGAGCCACAACGGCTGTGAACTTCCTCCGCAGGCATGGGGGTTGTTTGATGACACCTCGGCCAAGCAACAATCATGAGGGTCATTACTGTACTTTCCTCGAAGCTGCACTGATGGAGGATATGGGTTGCAAGCCCCTCCAACTAGATTATGGTTTGCCGTCTCTTCTAGGAAAGGTCAACCATGTCTGTGAACTTTGCAATCGGTATGTTTTCCAATCTGAGGCAGATAGGACACGCCACTTGCAAAGGATTCATAACCGTTCAAAGAGAAAAGAGGCTGTCCAGGCACACACAGAACAGCAGGCTGCACCTAAACCCTCTCACAATTGTACATACACTGGCTGTGGCCACATATTCAGCACCCAGTACCAACTACAACGCCACAAACAAGAGACAGGGCACAAGTGCAGGGCTGGAAGAAAGAAGAAGGGAACATGCTGACTCTATAGTCTATTAAACTGTTTAGTAGAGTACACGATGTGATTTTGTTCGATAAATAGAAGTGGGTACAGCGTATAATAGCTGCGAGGAGAAATTGTTTCATGACTATGGACAGCTGTTAGGATTAGGTAGGTGGGTGGGTGGGTAAGAAGAAATTCTAACGTTGTTCGGATTTTAAAATCATTCGGTAACTACGGACGGCCCCTAAGTAAGCCCTCTTGATCCATGAGAGCATGAAGAAGGCGTGAACTATTTGCTGCATCGCGGCTGACTAAAAGCATCTAATCTTGTAGTGACAACATTCTTATGTCATGGAGCTTGCAGAATCTCCACCAAGAAAGAAGGTCCACAACTGCCTTGGCATCTGTAGCCGCCATTTCACTTTGACAGCCTCTGGGAATTTTGCATTAATTAAGGCATGACAGTTCCAACAAGTACTGCTCGTTCTGCAGAACTGCTAGAACTACCAATCGAACCCTATAGAATTTCTCTCCCCCCCCCCATTCCCATTCTAGAACTAGTATTCAAACGCACCCTTGATAGCAGCTGCACTGCCTTTTCACATAGCATGGGTCTTATAACAGGAGTTCTATCAGGATTTCCTTCCATGTTTAAACCACAAAAAAACTGTAGCATCCAACTGAGGTTTGATCCTCACCCAAGCACATCAGTTGCAATCCCATTTCCATGGTACCTTTCTAGAAGTTTAACAATTCTCCATTTCTTCTTGATATTACAGATAGCCTGTTCTCCTCCATTAAATGCTTGGGCAACTATTGTCATACATGGGCGTCTCTAGCATCTCAATTGCACATATTCTGCAATATGTCTAGCATGCTGGCAGTTCCTCAGTTCACAAAAAAAAACATAAACATATTTATCCAAACCAGAGTTCTAGCCAGGACCTTCTTTACAGTCATTTTGATGATAGGTCATTTGGGACCAAATGACCAAGGAGCAGTGCCATGGAGTGTTTTTGTTACCTAAGCATACTATAGAAACTGCAGGTGGCAATGTGAAAGGAAAGATCTAGTTTATGCGTTGTACAAATACAGTTGCACTAAACTATATGTAAAAAGCACCTGAAGACAAGTGTTGGTATTGTAATCATATCTACACTAAATAGGTCACCAGTGAATATCCAATTTGCACTCTTAATTAAACAACAGTTGAACAAAAACAGATGTTCCTGCAGTTTTAAAAATTAAGCTTTGGTTACCATATTGCTATGGCCTTGAACATAGACATACTGCTTTGCTTTGATATGGTTATAGAAAATGTAAGTAATGTATTGTAAAAAGTTGTTAGATCTTAAATACAGTACAATGCTTGCGAGCAAGCCATCAAAAGCAATTATGGGCGTGGCTACTAAAAGTCATTGTGGGCGTGGTTATTATTAAAATTAGTGGCAAAATCCTGGCTAGAACCCTGCAAACATTTACATAGATTTACATAAACAGTAATCAGTCTGTCACAGGCCAGTGGGAAGCATTTCAAAAGTGGTCCAGCTTAACATGCGCTAACAGGGTGTGGTCCAAGGATAGCACACCAAAAAGACAAATATTACTGATAGACATTAACTAATGTACTGCACAATGGGTTCTTGAATAATAGCTCTCGACTAGCAACAATTATACTCTAATACTGCATTGCTACGCAATGACCTCAGGGCAGCCCAAATAGCAATTGATTAATTAAGTCAAGATTGTAGTTTACTTTTTAACTATAAATATTAGTTACTTAATCACCAATATTTTCAACAGGAACTGTTGGGCAATCATCGACTGTCAGAAGTACAGTGTTTGAAAGATGGTTCGGGATGGTTTGACCAATTAGAACCAGACCAACAGAACCGATTTCTGTATGGCCCTGAAATAGGCCTCTGTTGGAGGTTCACTCTAGAAAAAAAGTGGTACTGGCTCCTACGGCCCTCTGTCATTAGTCACTCAGTAAGTTTGCCTGTTCACTTTGGCCTTTGATCCACTCATCATATCTACTTGTACATCAGCTTTTCCATGTTATCCATTGTCTCATACAATCTTTTCTGATTATGTTGTTCTAAACTCCACTGTCACTGTCTGTGTGTCTATCAAATTTTAATTAAATAAGCAATAGCAACTGCTAAAGAAAGCCTAATTTCAACAAGCACATACAAAAAGGCACAGTTCCTGTAGCGACGATACTAGCTTACCTGGAAATCTACAAAACATACTGGTAAACCTCCTTTAGAATATAGTCGAGCCCTTTTAAATCCAGGATACCTAGACAACACATTACACAACTAATCAGCCCATGCAAACACTTCGTATTTGACAATCACAGCAGTAAATACCTTTGAAATAGTTCTTTCATATCTTGTTCCGTAGCAAAGGGACTGATATTGGCTACAAATAGTGTCGAACATGGATGTGCTGCTCCAACAGAAGTTGCAGAGGTGGGACTTGGCAGTGCGCCCTTCAACACACCAACACACCACACCACCAAGAATGCAGAAGCCATAACAGATCATTCAAAATTGGCTGCTAACCATGGGCATTTGATGTAGTTGCATAGGTTGAGGAACTCCTAATTCACCTATGGGGATTCTAATCAATGAGATAATGATGAAAACATCCACCACTATGCCGCTGCTTTGCTGACTCACCCTTGATGTTGCACCCAGCCTTCACTAGGAGGAGCGGGAACATAGCTATTTACAGGATCTGCACAAAACAAGTTAGATAGACAATTGCAATCTTCATTGAATCATGCAGCTAACAAGAATGAGTGTGCTGAAATCTGGCTGGTCCTGTCGGTATTCCCATTGGAACTGGCCCACCAGCAAAGTGTCTTCTCACAGCTACTTTTGTATTAGAACGTGCAAATTCTAGTCTAAGGGTCTGTGGGAGATCGGGATCAAATTTCTGGCCCTGCAAAAGAAATTTGTTAGATACGTCAGTAAAGTAAAGTAGATCAGTAATTAATTAAGATTCATCAGTCACACCTGGAGAGCAGCTTTGGCTTCCTCAGCGCCGGCTCTATTTTCAAACGTGACAAACGCTACCGGCTACAAAAAACAATTGTTGGCATTCATAACTAACTAGTATGTTCTAAATAGTCTGTTGTCTTCCAATTTTCAGCTGTAGTTCTATAGCTTACCATTGGAGGTCTGCCAGGTTTCCCCGTCAATTTCAGCAACGATTGCTCATAGTCCTGAAAGACATGCTCAGATATACAGCTCCACACAGCCATATACTATTACAAATTAATCCATATGACAGTCCAAGTGTTCAGCCACCAACTACAAATAGTAGGCGGGGTCTTAAGTCATTTCATAACAATCCAATCAACTCTAAAATCAATCAACTTTCAACTGCCTACGTCTGCACTCATACTTACACTACAGAGAAATGCAGAACAGCGGACACAGATGTCAAACTAATTCGGCAGACACTATCGTACTAATGAAGAGGGCGTGATCAGATTGAAAAAGAAAAGTGCGGTTTCGTCGGCAATCGCTCTCATATCCCTCACGTGATTTTTAATCGATGATGACTACAGTCTGGTGACTAGCCTGTGCATGTGGGAGCCTGATTAACAACAAGCGTTGCAGCGAACCGCAAATTACAAATCCGACGCCTCGAAGCCATGGCAAAAAACCGCAGCTGGAAGACGCAGCGGGAGAAGTGAAGCAAAAAACAATACCTTACGACGCAGCAAGAAAGAGAACATATAGCGGCGCGACGTTAGGTGTCCATGGTTCAAGCAGATGATAGCGATAATTAGGTTGTAAGTTGTAACTGGTCAGATTGTGGAGACAAGAGTGGGGTGGTGGCTCAAAACCAACACACAGCACACCGCAAGTCATCGTGATGGCGTCATACTATTCGTGAATCGAAGAAAAAAATTGATAGCGGACACAACACACAACGATAAGAGTAAGTAATTAGCAGAGAATATTAGGCATCTTCGATGCAACGGCGTGTTTTGCCGACAACATCGGCGTGTCGTGCTGTAGCTCACCTTGAAACACCGAAACAGAAGGTACAATTCCCTCGGCTTCACATCGAGAGGAAGTCCTGACACGAACAGAGTACGGATCTAGTAACAAAACATGTCGAACGCCCTGGGCAAACACGCAGAGACGCAGCACCGTCTCATCACTGAGCTTTGCAACAGACACTGCAGATAAGCAAGCTAGCACTCACTTCTTCGTCTCTTGCACACTCCGCAGCCTCTGCAACGTCGGGATTGGCTTGAGCTGTAGCCTCTTCACGATCCCCATCCATTACTAGTAGCATGGATGGTCGTGACGTGACGGTGGAAAGTGCGATATGCCGCTCCAGACTAGCGCTAGTGCAAATGTGCAGAAGGCTGAAGAACTGTGCAACAAGATAGATGCCGGATGAACACGCACGTGAAGGCGGACGTAACGAACAACGTAACCGACAAGTGGAACAAGCGATGGACAATGCCGATTGGTCACCCGCCTACAGCGTGTTACATTACATTACATCGCCCACGTAGATCGACACCACTGATTACGTTATGACGTACACACGCACGTGATAAGACATGCCCAAACCATCTATCTAACGCACACCACAAACTCGCAACTAAGCGCTACACTAGCAGGTATGCTTTCTGGAAGAAGGAGAAATAATCCAACTTGTTCAAGCATTAGCGTCTGCAAATATTCATACTAAGTTAATTAACTTAATTAATTAAGTACACCACAAACATACATTTCATACCAGTGTGAAATTTAGAAACAGCAAGACAATGATTTGGAGGTCAGAAATTTAGCTGCAGCTGTTAACTGACCTTTTAATCAAATTATGCATTCTTTGTCTGATTCTTTACTCTTTTAATTGCCATATTACAGTACAATACTGGAGCACAGCGAAAAAGATGAAGCCATGGCCACGTACCAGAAGCAGACAGACAGACAGACAGACAGACAGACAGACAGACATCCGTTGGTCTTCCTTAAATTCTAATGTTATCATTTCTTCTGACTTGCTTATCTTGTAAACTACTAGACTTTTAGCTAGGACTTGCTTAGTTTGATTTAGGTTGTAACAGTTCTGATTTATGCTTAGTTTGATTTAGCATGTAATATAGTTCTGATTTATGAAAATATATTTCTTTGACAGACAGACAAACAGACAGACAGACAGACAGACAGACAGACAGACAGACAGACAGATTTGTTTTATTGTCATCAAACGTCACTACTTACATCACTTGCTGCAGTACTAAAAGTTCTACTCTCCTACTGTTCTTCGTTTTAATTAATGAATAGAACTATGAATGGCTTTGTCCATCTCTAGCTTGTCTTGTCCATCCAAACAATTCAATGAAAGCCTAGATAGCTTTCTTAAAACAACTCTACTGTTACATTTCTGAATAATCACAGAAAATCTTCTTCTCCAATAGCTTCTAAACGCTGCTTCATTTTTCCTTCCCAGCATGTCTTTGGACTTCTTTGCAAGCTCATTTAAAAATTCCTCTGCTTTGGGTCCCCAACGACCAAAGTGTTCGAACACCAGAGGAGTAACAAAAGGCTTAGAACCATCTGGTAATGATTCTTTGCGATACTTTACTTCCTTCCTTGCCTCTCGTTTTGTTGCTGCATATCCACATGTCGTGGACGCTTCCTTGATGGTATCTTTGCTCCAGGGATGAGCCATAGCAACATCTATCTCTTTTGTTGTTCCTGAGTCTACGTCGTAAAATGTGATGTCTGGTCTATCTTCAGTGTGGATGTATCTGTGTCTTGGCTCAATCTGGTGGCATATGAGCAAATCGCTGAGACACTCGCTCCATCCAGAAACTAGGGTGTTGTGCGTCCAGACAGGACCTCCCCCATACTTACATGTAATCAAGTGATATCCTTCTCTGTCCAGCTCTGCTCCACACTCACATTTTACAAGGAGCTGACTGAATGGCAGACAGACACCCAACCTCAGACAAGACGCTAGACGAAATTCATTCTGCTTTAGTGCGTGCTTGTCTGAAGTGGGGACTGTTTCAAGCCATCCTCCCGCCCCTCGTCCTTGCAAGGATCTCATTCTTCCCGCGTCCTTTTCCTCAACTATTCTATTGGTAAATGTTGCTGCTTCCATGCAGGAAATGTCCGTTGATAAACGATGCTGTAGTTTCCTGGGGTTCTTGATCATCTCCTCTAGAGTGTGATATATAACTTCTTCTTCATCGTCCAAGTTTGACTTGGGAGGAAGATTAGACACTGCTTGATACAAGGTTGACCTTATGGTAGAGGAATCATTCTTAGGGCTGCTTTGATAGAGATTTTCTAAGTCTCGACACATTGACAGACAGACAGACAGACAGACAGACCAAATGTCCAGACTCGTAGATGTTCTATAGAAAAGTGATCACATGATCCCTTTTAACCAATTAGTAGTTAAATATATAAATTGTATTTAGTTGTTAGTTGTTTTTTCTTGCTTCTATTGTCATAGGACAAACGCAGTTAGCTATTTGCTATTGTATCCTAGATCAAATATGAAAAATATATGTATTGGCAGACAGACAGACAGACAGACAGACAGACAGACAGACAGACAGACAGACAGACAAAACACACTGGAGACGATGATTTTCGATCAAGCTGCAGCAATGCAATTCAAGTGTGATCTCTAGGAAGATGGCAGTAATTTCAGCTGGACAAAATCTTGCAGTGTCCTTAACAAATATCAATTTGTTTTAAACTGTGGTTAAATGTATTCTGACCCCCCTATGGGTCATCTGTTGTAGCCTTAAGTGTTTGTTGTTGATTTAGAGGAACTTTACTTAAAGACTAGCTTTTAAGCTTTTGATGGAAATTTCTTTGGATTTGAAATATATGTATTTGACAGACAGACAGACAGACAGACAGACAGACAGACCCTATTTATTAGTCTCTGGAACATTTTAAATAGTTTTGGTTGTAATAAATAAAAAAAGCATTCATTTATGAAAATATATGAAAAAGACAGACAGACAGACAGACAGATAATTTATTCTAATACAGATTCTACTTGTACATACGCTAGGATTTTTTAAATACACATCAGTCCTTGCAAACAACAAAGTCATTAACTAATAGACATGACTTTGAATGTCAAAATCAAATAATCTATCTATATCACCATGATTAGGTGACAGTTTTGAAAGTTTTATAAGAATAACTTTGGCATTGCATCTTTGTAGAATTGTGGAAAATCTTTTTCTCCAATACAACATGAACATGGAAGCATTAAAAGGCAGGCAGGCAGGCAGGCAAGCAGCCATGTTATTTTATTAAGATACAGCATCTCTACACACTAGAATACATGATTTTTCAATAATTAAAAGAAAGTGCTTCATAGACAAGTTACAAGTTCAACTATTTCAATGTGTGAAGCACTGAATGTATCTATCTCTGCTAACTACATTATCCTCCATTAGTCTGTTTGTTGACAACTTAGGCACTTATCTCTTGCTTTTTTTGGAGAGTCACAGAAAAACGTCGTCGCCAATATGACATAAACTCTGCATCTACTCGTCTTCCTTCAATGAGCCCTGCCGCTTGTGATCCCCATGTGCCAAAATGCTCAAAAACTAGTGGAACAATTTCAGGGCTAGATCCATCTGGCAAGATCTCCCTTGAATATTTGTCACATTTTTCTGATTCCCGTTTTGTTGCTGCATGTCTGCATGCCTTTGCAGCTCCGTTCACTATGTCTTTCCTCCAAGGGTGAGCCAAAGAAACATCACATTCATAGGTGACACCAGAGTCAATGTCGTAAAATGTAATGTCTGGTCTTCCATC
Source organism: Corticium candelabrum (assembly GCF_963422355.1). Classification (NCBI taxonomy): domain Eukaryota; kingdom Metazoa; phylum Porifera; class Homoscleromorpha; order Homosclerophorida; family Plakinidae; genus Corticium; species Corticium candelabrum. The sequence goes on along the minus strand of NC_085096.1, from coordinate 7,404,537 downwards.
ATTTTGTACGCATCTGTTTCTTGCTTCTGTTTGATGAGGAATACCCAGCTCCGTTAGGCAAGCAGACCACTCAGCAACAATAATATCGTGAGACCAAACAGGACCGCCTCCATATTTACAGGTAATCAAATGAAAACCTTCTTAATCTAACTTCTGTCCACAGTCACAATGATCAAGCAATCGACTAAAGGGCAAGCTGATCCCCACCCTCATACAAAACGCTAAACGAAATTCGTTAGGTTTAAGTGTGGTCTTGTATGTTGAGGGAATAACATCAAGCCATGCTCCTGCACCTTTCCCATGTAATGATCTAAGCCCAATTTGACTTTATGTTTTTAATGAAATGTTCTGACTGTTTCTGTGATATATCCAAAGTTAAGCGATGTTGAAGTTTTCTAGGATAATCAATCATTTTCTCCAGAGAATGAAATTGCGGCTTTACTTCTTTTGAGTTTGACTTCGGGGTAGTTGGACCACCAATTCATGTAAAATCAACCCTGTTTTACTAGTTGATATATATTCATTAAGCTGGTTAGCAACACAGAGAAATCTCTTTGGCAGGCAGGCAGGCAGCTGTAGAGGAAAATTTCGCTGCAGCAAGAAGAGAGGAAAGAAAGACGATAAAATACGGAAAACACAACTTGCCGGTACATCAAGCCTCAATTTCACTCCTCTGATATTTTAACCATTTGGAACTTGGGGATCAGAAACCAACTATTTAGACAAACTAGCCAGAAGATCAAGAGACATTGAAGGTTATATAAATGAAGCTGACTTTAGAGGTTTTTGGAGGAAAAATTCTCAATAATCTTACAACGATGTAACGCTAAAGTCATCCTACACAAGCTAGTTCGTGTCTTACCTGGAGAAGTAGATGAGAACATATAGGATAAAGACTATCAAAGTAACTTAATTGCATTAAACTAAAGTTAAACTCAGTAGCCTGTTGCATTTAGTGTTAGAAATGTAACGTAGAGTTTGTGTTTCAATAAATGAAAATTGACAGACAGACAGACAGACATAGCAATGAATCATACTGACTTTTGTTTAGCAACTCATATTAGATTGGGATGTCCAATGCCAGTCAGCCATATCACAGTCTGTGAGTGTGGAAAGCCAATGGATAGTGACGGCTATCATTTAAATGCTTACCTGTAAAACAGGAGGTGGTCATGCGTGGACCCATGAATCAGTGGCCAAATGATTGGAGTGGATGCCTTCGTCACCTTAATGTTACTCATCACAGAGAGCCTAGAGATCGCTACTATACACACACACACACACACACACACACACACACACACACACACACACACACACACACACACACACACACACACACACACACATACACACACACACACACACACACACACACACACACACACACACACACACACACACACACACACACATTAAATTAAACAGCAATGACAGGCCAGATATTTTGACATGTGACTCTGTATCTGGTTGTGTTGAGTTACACATCTCATTAACTCATCTCATTAGCTCATCCATGGAATGGAGATGTCTTAATTATCTCCAGCAGCTCGAGAGGAAGGTATAGCAAATTCAAACAAGAACATTCCAAGGCCAAAAAATACAGTGCTTAGTTTGATGTGTGGGGGAACCAGAGAAACTGTCTTGCATTACTTATGGAACACTTCGGGCGTTGGAGGCAGAAGGCAGAGCAATGTCTTCATCATCTATCTCAACTCTCTACAGACAAAAATGAAAGGAACAACTATAACCAATTCAAGACATGGCTTAGTGGTTAGCGACAACGGCTACCACTCCATGGTTTGGGGGTTCAAACCCCAGTGACGACAGTAAATTATGAATCTTGTCTGTCTTTCTCTCTCATGTTTACCTAGCTTTATCCATGAGACTATGACTCGTTTCAGTCGATGGGGAGTTTTTGTAGTCTGGCGAATGGTCCGTTGACGATGACGTTCAGTGCTTTCCTAGTGGTCATTGATATCCACTAGGCGTGCTGTTCCAATGTTTACAGTCACTGTAATGCCTGCAATCTATATCGAATTGGCTAGTCATTGATCGCCATGTGGACTACACAGATACACGTACCCTGCTGGGTTCACCTGCCGGGTTGGTGGGCGCCCAGATGGGGGTACAGACCCCACTTGCCCATCATGGAGGGGCATAGTGACACATATTAACAGTGGTTGATTCAAATCAGTCAGAAATGTCTCATGTTCAGTGTAGGATACTGGAGCATAGATTGCTGCCAAGCAGACTTCATGTTCTCCAAGAATTTTCAGTTTAACATACCGCACGTTTACATCAACTTTCTCCAGTGCGTATTGCCAGTTTGTCTGACAGGATTTATCAATGACTATTGAGACTCCTCTAGAATGATTTGTTCCATAAGAGTGGTAAATGTTATGATTTGCAAACTGGTGTTGCCACCGCTGACTAGATTCAACAGTGACATGTCTCCTGCAAGGCTAGAATGTCAGTGTTATGCTTATAGCCCGTTCACACTAGCGTTTGTAACTGTGCCATCACGGTGTGCCACACTTTGGTTCGGCTTCACTTCGCAGTGTGAACGCCGGCTGAACCAAACCGAACCAAACCAAACCGTGTTGAGCTGGCTCACCTCAAGCTACCGTGCCACCACGGTTCGGTTCGGTAGTCCAGTGGAAAATCGTCTCTGAGACCTCGGTGTTGTACATCTTACTGTGATGGACTGCTGTGATGCCAATTAAAACAGGACAATCGCATCTTGCCTACGATTCATCACAAGAACTATCCGGATATGCACAGTTAGCTGAATACATGCCCACTTTCTTTGACTACGCACTCTCAGTGCGCTTTCAGCCTTTGGCAGTGTGAGCGCAGGCCAACACGGTTAGCTAACGCAGTTCGGTTCGGTTTGGCTCAGTTAGGCTACATAACCATGCTAGTGTGAACAGGCTATTAGTCATTCAACAACATAAGGCTTCCCACTTAGTGGCATCACTTGTTCCTCTTACATTTAGTGTGCAAAGTTTTAGGCTCATTTTAACACGACATGATCTCAACCAAACTTTGTCTTTCAGATCCTAATTGGAAGGATCTGGGTGTTCCTGTTCCTGTTTTTCTTTGCCTTCATAAACGTTTGTCTCTTTCTTGTGGTTTTGTGGCTCTTGAAATGCTGCTTTTGCTTTGGAACATTTCATGAGGAGGAGACAACTGTCGAAATCTCTTCTTCCTTCCCGATCTCCTGATTAACACTGATTGGTTACTTTCCATGCCAGAAGCAGAGGTGTGACCACTGATTGATTTGTCATGAGTAGCTGTTGTGTGTAGTATTGCGCATGCGCATAGGATGTATATATAAGTTGGGTTTCCTAAATACAGAGTCAGTCTTGTGTTGTGTTACCAAGCAAGTCATCACTGTGGTGACAGGGGTGGGATTCAAACCCAAGCCTCAGAAGAAACTGGTGATTGTTTGGCCAGTCATCACGATGTCGTCCAGAGACAGTGTTAGCGAGACAGCTCTCACCATCAGAAAGATTGTCAGACGAGGATAGAAAAAATGACAAGACATACAAGGAAATGACTAGAAGGCGAGTGATAAACATGATTCAGAAAATGGACAAAATATATAGTTTTGTTCAAAGGCATTACAACCAACTAGCATTACCTCAGAAAGGAACATTATCGTGGGAGAAGAATATGGATCCGAGAAGGACGGACAGTGAATTGGTAACAGAAGATGACTATTATGGACTGGTATCACAAGAACAGAGGGAACAGCCTGGAGAACATACAAGACGGTATCCAATCAGACAAAGACGTTATGTGAGATCTCACACCAGACCCATACACTGAAAGATATGAAGAGGTCGAATATCGGCGCACGGCTGATGACAATTTTTAATTGGACGGTGTACCTAATTTTGTAGGGCGAAAAGTCAGTGTCATGAGTAGTTGTTGTGTGCAGTATTGCGCATGCGCGTAGAATGTATATATAAGTTGGGTTACAAAGAGTCAGTCTTGTGTTGTGTTACCGAAGCAAGCCATCACAGATTGGTGTCATTCATGTCATCTGCTATTGTTTCCACGTGTTCTTGTCATTGAGCTTACTTGTGTTGCAGCATTATTTCCTGATGGTTCTGGATGAACCACCTCTTCTAAATGCTTGGTAGCCATAACAATACTAGATCTATTGATGTCGCCAGGACAGTGCTTGTGTAGATGATCTTCAGATCCGCAGGTATAGCATCGCCCATATGGTTGTGGTTTAGGACATTGCACAGTGAGGTGTTAATCTGAACCACAACAATAGCATCTTGGTTGCTGTCCAGCATATCTGACATACAAGGGAAGCATGCACTGACCTATCTTGACTGATGTCGGAAATGCACCATTAGGTTCCATAACCGTAAAGATTCTCACTCCCATCTCCATGGTTGGAGCAAAGGAGTAGGTTCGTCTTTGAACACTAACCACCATGCCGTAACTACTCAGCAGCGACTTCATAACTTCATCAGGCATCTTGTAAGAAATTTTACATCCACATAGGCAAGAGGCTGTCTTTCCCAGCGATTGTATGACAAGTGTAATGACTGTTTGAATGTCAATGCCACACCACACACAAACACATTGTGACGTGCAATTTTATCACTAAATGTAAGCTGCCAAAGGCTCTTGCCCGTTGGGTCACGCATTTTACATTGTCTACTGAAACAACATCTTTCAGACCTTCCATGACATCCTTTGTAGAAAGAACATTGTCATCTCCAATAGCGTTCAATTGCAAAGTGAGAGGTTGCTGTAGAGACATATTATAGGGCAAAACTGGAAAGAACACCAAACAAGCAGCCAACTCGAAGCTTCGCAATACATACTTACAAGATGATGGTGATGGCATGTCCACCGCTGCGGTGAAGACATACATACATATGTACAAACATACATACATGGTTTACTCATCCCGAGGGGCGTGTCTGAGACCTCTGCCTTCGTACAACTAGTACGGCGCAAGATTAAAAGGTCACTAAACACTAAACTAAACAGCAACAGACAGCAAGAGTCAAAACTAAAAAAAGGAACAGAATTAAAGCTATTACTACTTTTACACAAATAGGTCTGCATCAATCCAACAGTCTGAATTTCTTCGACACCAGATAGCAAACGATGTGCCAATGGAAATTCTGCACATCTTTCTGAACAGGAAGTTTGATGAAGGCTTGCTGAATCTGAGGAACCGCAATATAGGTTCAAAGCTACTACAATCTACCAGGCCTCTTGACTCGACCTGTAAGGTGTGAAGTCGAGCACTCTACCCAGCTCGTTTACAAGCAGATACCAAATTGCTGTATTTTTCTTGTATTCGGATGAGGTGGTAAAGTTCTCTCCAAAGCACACTGTCAATCCCAGAAGACTAATCTCTTTAGTTTTCTGGCACAATAGGATGATGTCAGGGCAAAGAGATGAGTTGGAAATAACAGATGGGAGTACACATAGTAAGCCTGGAAGGTCAACATACATACATACATACATACATACATACATACATACATACATACATACATACATACATACATACATACATACATTTTTTTCTACAAGAGCCCATAAGGCCCACGTTAGATACAGTCACTAAGCACTTGCTACGGTACTTTACAATCTAAATCTCTATCAGTAGTCACTATCTGTCACCATGTGCTTCGACTTGCTGCTTGGACAGAACTGACACTCCGGAGAGAGAGGCAATTGTATGTTAGTTCCTTGCCCAAGGAACTTATGTATGTGGCCCTCCCGCACTTGAACTCTGACCCAAAGATCCCAGATGTTGCCAATCTCCAACTGCACACTCTAACCAATTGAGCCACATACATACATACATAAATATATACATACATTTTTTTGTACATACGTACATACAAGAGCCCCTAAGGCCCAGGTTCGATACTGCAATGACTAAACTTGCTATACTCTAAACTTTCAACAGTCACTCTATCACGTCACTAGGTACGTCATACTTGCTGTACTTCATACTTCATACTTCATACTTGCTGGACAGAATTGACACTCCGGAGAGAGAGGCAATTGTATGTTAGTTCCTTGCCCAAGGGAATTCGTGTATGTGGCCCTCCCACACTCAAGCTCTGACCCAAAGGTCCCGGATGTTGCCAATCTCCAACTGCACACTCTAACCAATTGAACCACATACATACATACATACGTACACGGACAAATGGACAAAAAGTGGACAAATATTAAGCCCTCCACGTCGTTTGACATCGACCATAGGGTCAGTTAGAGAGATAGCTCCCCCTGCTTCTAGAGACAGGGCCTCCTCCGTTGCGTGGAGGCTTAAGGGTCAGCACTACAATCCACTTGGAGCTTGGCCGGAGTCATCCAGGGGCACTGACTAAGGCGCAGCTCTAGAACTGGACACCAAGGCCCACATGTACCCGTCAGCTGCATGATGTTACTGCCAAGCCAGTGGTCTTGTACATCCCAGTCAAAGACCAGGTACACATTTATACTCCTGAGTAGAGAAGCAATTGTGCGTAAGTTTCTTGCTTAAGGTGATTATGCCATGCTATAGCTTGCCATCACTGTATATTCTCCAAATGCACTCTCTACATACATACTGATAGACATACAAACAAACAGACAGATTGCTATATTCGAATACTTACTCTACCAAATGACAGTTGCTCAATACAAGATATAAACAAAACAGTCAATGAACAAAATGTATTTAGGAGTGTGTTTTCTCCGCCCAATAACTGAATTGTATAATAGGAATTTGTGTTAATTACTTTTCTCGGGCGAAGAACAGGCTAATGAGCTAGTACAAGACATAAACAAAACAGTCAGTGAACAAAATGTTGAATGTCTCAATATCACATATGAAGTCGTCAAAATTGTCAAAACTGCACTTAGACAATTTGGCCAACTTTTTAAAACTCACGCGAAAGTTGCAAGACTGTACAACAATAGAGTTGTTTCCTCCATCTCTCGTTAATCTGCTCATTGTTTCTCCTGTTTTTGTCTTTTGACTTCTTTGAGATTCTGTTGAGATATTCTTCAGCCATAGAGCCCCAGAAGCCAAAGTGCTCAAAGACTAGTAAGAGAATGCATGCATGGTGTTGGACCCTGATTGAGACTGCTGTTGTTCATATTTTATCATCTTCCTTTAGTTGTTCGCTCAACTCAGCTGTGTAGCCTGATTTCTCTGCAGCAGGTTGTACTGTCACAAGAAAACGGGGATGAGCTATTATAATTAAGGCCCATTAAAATATCCAGATCTGCAGTGGAATGTCCAGTAGAATAGTATGCTGCTATATCCAACGGTTTCTGAGTTACATACCTATTTCTAGGCTCAACTTGATGAGGAATGCTTAATTAACTCATCTAAGCATTTAGCCCAAGTCAAGACAATTGTACTATGCTGCCATACTGGGACACCACCAAACTTGCAGGTTAATAGATAAAATTAAACCATATTCATCGAGGCCATAATGCCACAGTCATACTTGGTAACGATTTGCGAAAATGGCAACCGAATGGCTAGCCTAATAATGTTGGCAGCTGAAATTCTGAAGAATTAAAAAAATTTGGTGTTGAAGAAATACAGCTTGTAACTATGACATGATCTTATATCCTGGCTACATGTCTATATAGCAAAGGTGCTTGCATAATGACAGCTGACAGCCAGCCAGCCAAGCAACTACAACAAAAGTTATTCTATCTGATCAACAACATGAGGCAAATGCAAATTTCTGCCTGGAAACTGTGATTTCACAATCAGATAAAGCTGCAGCTAAATTTAGATCAATAAGAGGAAAGAGAGCCAGGCCATGGCTTGAAGCCATCCCTACTGAAGAGATTCTTGCACCAATGAATTTCATTTGGTAGCATCTCTGAGACACCAACGAATTTCATTTGGTAGCATCTCTGAGAATGACTGGAACATCCACTGTGAATGTGGCAAACCTATAGACGAGTATCATCTTATCACATGTAAATATGGAAGTGGTCCAGTGGGCAGCATGATCAAATTGTGGATTAAGCACCTTTTTGCATAAGCTGAAAATACATTATGAGAAAGAATGCCAACACGGCTACTCTGGAAATGAAAATAGACCTGACATAGTTGTGCTTGACTCTGGGTGCAGCTATGATCTTGATGTAGTATATGGCACATCCTTTTAGCCAAGATACTTTGGCAAACGCAAGTTTAGAAAACAAGTTTGCTACAGCAAGAAGAGAACAAAGGAAAAGAGACAAATACGAAAAGCAACACATTTCTGGTAGCACATCAACCCCTCTCGTATTTCAACACTGAAACCCAGGGGTCAGCAGCTACTGATTATCCAACAAGTCACCCAAGCAATCACAAGATGTAGAAGGCTAAAATGAAGCAGATTCTAGGAGTTTCTAATGAAAGAAATTCTCCATAATATTATAACGCTGCAATGCTAACTAAAAAGGTATTCTTAATAAGCTAACTCGAGTCTTATACACTTGGAGATGGAGCAATAGATTCTTACTTTTAGTGCTAGAAATGTGAGTAGATTATGTGTTTCAATAAAAGAGACAGACGGACAGACAAACAGAAAGACACTGGCGAGTCTCTTGTGAAGTCCGTGCCTCTGACAACATCCTATCTGACTACCTAGCAAGGCCCAAGAAACTTCAACACAGACTGCCACATGAACTGTACACCTTCCAGTCACGTAAGTTGATTGAATATTCACCCACTACTAGAGCTACCTCAAGGTTGCTGTCCCTTCAAGTGAAAGGAACCGGTGCTTGGCTAAATGCATCTCCAACATCACAAGGTTTCGCACTCCAACCCTGCGATTTCGCTTGGCATCCCTTGTGAAACTTGGTCTTCCTATTCATCTGTCAGACTGGATAGAAGCCTGCAACTGTGGTGCAACATTAGATGAAAGTGGATACCATCTCCTCACCTGCAAGACAGGAAGAGGGCCTGTCTGGTCACATGAGTCTATTGCAGGTGTTTGGTCTGATTGCCTAAGGAGCCATAGCATTGACCACCGCCGTGAACTTTGAAACAGATATGTCAATTCCGAATGCAGGCCTGACATTGTTATGTTTGATGTCAACCTAGGATCGTATTGACCTTGACATCTCTTTGGTTGGAGGTTACTCCCAGCGCAGACACACTCGCATTTGCACCTAACGACTTTTGTTTGGTGGCTTCTTTGAAACTGGGTATTCCGTCAATAAGTGTCACCTTCTAACATGCAAGCACGGCGATGGGCCGGTGTGGTACCACAGCGAAATTGCCAAAGCAAGAAGCAGTTGCTTGTATGAACTCAAAATCCATCATGCCTCAGCACTGACACTCAGGCAATGAAACCTGATTTGACATACTTTTGTGCAACTCAGCTTCTAGCCATGACCTTGATATAGCTATGGCTCACCCCTTTAATAAGGACACATTGCAACGTGCACCACAGGAAGGAGGTTTTGCAGCAGCAAGAAAAAAAGAAAGAAAGAAAGAAAGAAAGAAAGAAAGCAAAGTATAAAGACAGCATTTTCCTGGAACCTTCATTGCTCTAACCTTCACTACACTAAATTTAAAGATTTTAGACAATAAGAAACAGCAGCTTAGAAGTACCTAAACACTCTGGTAACAACATCTCGAGACATTGAGGGGAGAAAAAATAAGAAGGAAAAACAGACAAACAGAGTCGACACACACAAACAGGCACACAAACAAACAGAAAGAAAGACAAACAGACAGACAGAAAACACAGAGAAAGAGAGACAAGCAGACAGGCAGAGACAAGCAGACAGGCAGGCACAGAAACTAACAGACAAAAAGACAGATGGTTTTATTGAATCAGACAAAATCTGCCAAATCAAACAAAAAATGTCCTTGTGATGTCTTATATAAATAAATAAATGTCAAAATGTGGCCAAAGCAAACAAAAACAGCCAAACAAAAATTAGGATGTGCTTTGACTGACAGACAAACAGACAACGGTAACAAACATACAAATTATACACATTTTGACAAACATACAAATAGACAAACAGACAAGTCACTAACAAATTCTTGCTTGCTCAAGTGTATGCAAAATACATGTAATGTCAAGTTGATACAATAAAATTTCCATTGAAAATTATGTCAATAAACAGACAGCATGCCCCTGACATTAGAAATCCAACCAGCATGTAAATATCACTGTGACATAACATAGTTGCTGTGTTAATGCAATTGAATGTCCTAATTCAGATAGCAATAGAGTATTCTCTACTAGTAGTCCCCACACCCATTGACCTGGACAAAGAAAGCTGATGTTAAAACTGTCCTGGGTTTTCTGTCTGAAGAGCTTCTGTAGATTTCTTCTCAGCAGTTTCCTCTAAAAAAAAGCTCAGGTTCAGTGAAGATAAGAAAAGCTAAGCTCACCAGAGTTGCTTATTTGACCTACACTGTGTTGTCCCGTCTGTCTGTCTGTCTGTCTGTCTGTCTGTCTCTGTTTGTCTGTCTGTCTGTCTCTGTTTGTCTGTCTGTCTGTCTTATTCAATAAATCTTCTAGGTAATACAACAGCTAAGCAATGCAAATAACTCAGATGTGTCCCAACTACCATGATGTCAACCTATTAATGCTAAACCATAGAACAATTAAACCTAAATAAACTAATAACTACTAATATAATTAAAAACTAATCTAGTGAACAACTGTTGAATGTCTCTGTCGTCGGTCTGTCTGTTTGTCTGTCTGTCTGTTTGTCTGTCTGTCTGTCTATCTGTTCTTGAAAGATTGTTTAAATTACTCTAGTTATACATCTTTGTAAATTATCAAGAAATGGCATGTAAGACTCTTCAAACAATTTGTGCCTCCTACACCTTAACATCCAAAATGTTCATTGCTTTTCCTAGTGTTGTTTCCCAGCTGTATTTTCATTTCTTACATTTTTTTCTTTTGCTATGGCTGCATGACCTTTCTCTTTTGCAGCTCTTATCAATGTATCCTGACAAGCAGTCCCTCCATGTTTCACCAATAAATTTTATTCCCAGATCGGTCCTCCTCCAATCCAAACTTACCAGTCGAAAGATAATACCCATGCTCATTAATCTCTGCTCCACAATCACTGCTATACTTGCTGTAAGGCAATGATTGACCGATTCTCAGATCAGATGCTAAGCAGAATTCACCAGATTTGAATGCATTCTTGTCTAAAGTATTGTGTCCAACCAAGCATCAGCTCGTTGACCAAATAATGACCTGATACAAGAAGCATTTTTGTCTGATGTGGCATTACTTAACGTCTCATTAGCTATTGTGAACAAGATATCTGTGTTTACACAATGCTGAAGTCTATTAGTTTACAAACCAACATAGTGAAGTAGCATGGACTAGCTTCAGATTCTGGAGAAGTGGAAAGTGGCAGCGATTTCAATTCCAATTATAGCAAGGTTCCAATAGATGTGTCTATACAGTCGACCACGTCAGCAGAAGTTAGAAACAACAAAATTCAGTGATGGAAATCATATTAGTAGCACACTTGAACATTATGGCCATGCTAGCTTCAACAAATGGTGCTTATACATATCTGCCTTGCTCCACATCACATTACTCATTATGTCTACAACATTCATCGTATCTACGCAAACGACAAAGGCAAATGAGCATTTCATCACGTTGATATAAATTTTAGCAATAAGTTGTAATGCTGAATTGTTCTTGCCAAGTGATTTAACCCAAGTGCATGACAATATCTTGCTGCATACTTGAGCATCAGCTCTGCCAGCGTACAGACAGATCATGACCCTCTGTAGCTGTGCTGACACACTGCAACTGAATAAATCTACAAGTCCTCCCAAATAATTGTACCAGACTGAACAACTGGAACTGGAGCTTTTTTCCATCTAGACTGTTGGGCTAAAAAGCTCACACTAATGGTCACAAGTGTCCAATCCAACAGTTTTCAGTAAAGATTGAAATGAGATATAGGACAAATTAATTCTCTCAGGTTCTCTCATTACAAAGACATTACCCAGGTAGGCCAGAACAGTAAAATCTTTGTGCCATTCCTGATACTGGTGACAACAGAATAAATAGCAGTAGAAAATAAGGTAGGTCTAAGGAGCACCCTGATGGACTCATTCTGATGAAACCATTTCTACTGTAAACTAAAATACTCAATTTTCTGATATTTCTGATCTACATGACAAACGTATCAGGAAACTTCTCAGTAACTTGCTGCATCAAATTGGTTCTAGACATAGACACCAAGTCACTATAGCTACCACTTTGGATGACGTTCCAATAGAGTTAGATATGATAAATCTACAACTCCATACCTCCTGCATTGCAATGCCATGCTGTCTAAAGATAAAGTAAGACAAAAATAATGAAATTCTCTGACTACATAAGGCTCCCACTGTTGCTCTTCTCAGAACTTCTCCAAATATAATTGGCCTTACATCACTGCCAGATTTCGATAAGGGTATTAATCACAATGTACACATCAAATGAAACCACTTTACTGTGGCAAATTGTTCAGAATTGTAGAAACACACCGAGTAAAGTAAGACACAAGTCATCTTTTTATATAACAACATTCATACATGTACGTGTTTCTAACCTGATGCCACCTCCTAAACTCCTTGATGACTTCTGGATAGATTCAATTAATGTAGATTATGTCAAAATATTGGTGGCACTTACCCTGTGGGAATAAAGTTGGACAATTTCAGGGAACATCACTATTAGTGTGGAATTAATTCATGTGCAATGACAAGTCCATCCCAACTAATCTGAAGGAAATCCAACTTCATTAATTTAAATTGTGCAATGAGTTGCAATCACACCAAATCACATGAATTTCCCCCACACACTTTTCTTCTTTCAGGGTATTTGTAAATGTTGTTTGGTGGCAGATGTTGATGTTTTTTCTTTCTGGAAAGGTGTCTCATCTTCAGCTTTTGTAGCAGTTGATTGAGAAACTAGTCTGTGACTAACCAGTGATTGGCTGCTCTTAGCAACTCTCCACTATTGACAAGACATAGAGCAACTTTCCTTTAATCCTACTTTGTATCCGTAGCATTGCTTAGTTTGACAATAATTGGACAGTAAAACTAACTCTTGTCATTTGTATCACAAGAAGCGCTGATGAATAGCCTTAAATAGTTAACTTCTCTGATTCCTGCCCCGTCACCTCAAATGGTGTCTCAAAACATCTGAAAAGTAGGAAAGTAGCTTCCACCCTGTGACAGACCAAGCAATAAGGCAGAAATTGTGAAAGAGAGTGTTCAGTGCTGGCTTTAACAGACATTACAAGAACTGAATTCAATATTTGTTCAATGGACAAAGACTTAGGCCATGTTTCCTCTAGCTGCACCTTAAACTAGTTTAGCCTAAATGTGTTTAAATACTAAACCAGTTCAAGAAAGAGACTGTTTCCACTAGAAATGTGGACATCCGGGATGTGCAAAACAAGCCGTCTAGCAATGCCTTATTTTGAAGTATTGGGCTGCTGTGTCACCAAGTCAGAGCAACTGTTGGTTGTCACTGATTCAGCATCTGCTAGTACAAATTTGCTTGACGATGACCAAGGACACCGTCTTCTCTCTCTCTCTCTCTCTCTCTCTCTCTCTCTCTCTCTCTCTCTCTCTCTCTCTCTCTCTCTCTCTCTCTCTCTCTCTCTCTCTCTGTGGTTCTGATGATTTCTTTCCTCTAGTTAACAACCCTTACATCTTTTAAGGTAATCCTATCCCAGCAAACAGTCAATAGCCATCAAAACGGCGTTGTAAGAAGCCATCTAAACAAGCGCACTACTGTCACGTGACAGTTAAACCTAAACCACTTCGTTAAGCCTACTACTAAATGGGTTTAGGAAATCGATTTAGGTTTAGAGTATACAACTGGTATAGCGCAGGTGAAAACAGGTCATTCCTTAAACCAGTTTAGTTTAAACCACTTGCTAAACCTGTTTAGGCGCTAGTGGAAACGTGCCCTAATTAGAGACTATCAGAGTTCAAGCATGTGTTTCATGATGGTGATCTAGAATGTACAAAGCAAGTTTTGTCTTGCGTCTTTGTTGTTGGTGCTTCGTGACATGTGCCATTAACATCCGAGGACAGAATAATTTCTAAACAAACTTCAAAACAGTAAGCAGTGCAGACAACACAGACAGATTTTGATAAGGACATTCACATGCTCGTCCATTAGCAAACTAGATATCAGGAATGAGCTCGTTTGTATATTTCAGAGCACATTGTAATGACCTTCTGTCTGTCTTGTCTTGTCTGTCTGTCATAATTCATTTATGTGTCACTATGCCCCTCCATAATGAGCAAGTGGGGTCTTTACCCCCATCTGGGCGCCCACCAACCCGGCAGGTGAGCCCAGCGGGGTAGCCAATTCGATATTATTATTATTATTATTATTATTATTATTATTATTATTATTATTATGTGTTGCTATGCCCTCCATGATGGGCAAGTGGGGTCTTTACCCCCGTCTGGGCACCCACCAACCCGGCAGGTGAGCCCAGCAGGGTGCATGTTTCTGTGTAGTCCACACGGTGATCAATGACTAGCCAATTCAATAGAGTGCAGGCATTACGGTGACAGCAAACTCGATACAGCATGCCTAGTGGATATCAATGACCACCAGAAAAGCACTGAACGTCATCGTCAATGGACCGTTCGCCAGACCACAGAAACTCCCTAACGACTGAAACGAGTCATAGTCTCATGGATAAAGCTAGAGAAACATGAGAAAGAAAGACAGACAAGTATTATTATTATTATTGTGTTGTGCTCAACCAGATCAGTCTGGTCTGTAAAGTCTATTACAAGTACTGGAAGCAAACCCTGCTTCAGAAGTACTTAGAATATCACGGCTGTCTAGAAAGAAGACGTGACTTTACGAAGGATCTGAGCAGATCCCAGAAGCACTGTTTTCTGTAAGTGCTGCAGGTTGTGATGACCTGGAATAATGTCCAGCTACCGTGCAATACTTGTGTGCACTGTGCCCAAAGCTCCCAAGACCACCGGAACCACCAGTGTTCGACAATGCCACATGCGGCTTATCTCCACTCGCAAGTCGCTGTACTTATTATGTGTGTCGTGCTCAACCAGATCAGTCTGGTTTGTAAAGTCTATTACAAGTACCGGAAGCAAACCCTGCTTCAGAAGTACTTAGACCATCATGGCTGTCTAGAAAGAAGACATGACTTACAAAGGATCTGAGTAGATCCCAGAAGCACTGTTTTCTGTAAGTGCTGCAGGTTGTGATGACCTGGAATAATGTCCAGCCACTGTGCAATACCTGCGTGCACTGTGCCCAAAGCTCCCAAGACCACCGGAACCACCAGTGTTCGACAATGCCACATGCGGCTTATCTCCACTCGCAAGTCGCTGTACTTCGCCAACTTCTCAGCATGTTTCTTGCCAATGTTTGTCTTCTTATTTCTGAGACAGTTGTCTGGACGATTGGCTTTGATCTTCCTGGCAGTGGGGATGGTGGTATCCCACATCATAGTAATGTCATCCGTCTCCACAAGCCTATCAGGATGATGCCGGTACCATCTGCTCTCCACTGGAACCCCAAAATGGCGACAAACATCCCAGTGAATGATGGATGCCACCTGATTGTGTCTGTTATTATGTGTTGTTATGCCCCTCCATAATGGGCAAGTGGGGTCTTTGCCCCCACCTGGGTGCCCACCAACCCGGCAGGTGAGGGCAGGATCCGAGTAGATCCCAGAAGCACTGTTTTCTGTAAGTGCTGCAGGTTGTGATGACCTGGGATAATGTCCAGCCACCGTGCAATACCTGCGTGCACTGTGCCCAAAGCTCCCAAGACCACCGGAACCACCAGTGTTCGACAATGCCACATGCGGCTTATCTCCACCCTCAAGTCACTGTGTGTCGTTATGCCCCTCCATAATGGGCAAGTGGGGTCTTTACCCCCATCTGGGCGCCCACCAACCTGGCAGGTGAGCCCAGCGGGGTACATGTTTCCGTGTAGTCCATACGGCGATCAATGACTAGCCAATTTGATATAGATTGCAGGCATTACGGTGACCGCGTTCTCGATACAGCACGCCTAGTGGATATCAACGACCACCAGGAAAGCACTGTACGTCATCGTCAACGGACCGTTCGCCAGACCACAGAAACTCCCCAACGACTGAAACGAGTCATAGTCTCATGGATAAAGCTAGAGAAACATGAGAAAGAAAGACAGACAAGTTTCACAATTTACTGTCGTCACTGGGGTTTGAACCCCCAAACCATGGAGTGGTAGCCATTGTCGCTAACCACTAAGCCACGGCGGTGACTATTATTATTATTATTATTATTATTATTATTATTATTATTATTATTATTATTAGAACTAGATTTTAGCGATGGACATATTCTAAGTACACATCCATCATTACATACTGTATACGATGAAATATTGGTGTGGAGTTTATTTTGGCGGATTGGCAGATTTCTCAGCAAGCACCAATATAAAATCTGCCATTTGGCCACTGGGATATTGTAACGTCATGTCATGTGGATGAGGCCACGGTAACGCCTGCTTGCCGTCTATTGTGCTTACCCTGTCTAGCAGAGAGGTTAAACATGAGTATGAGGCCGTGAAGCTTAGATCAATTATCTACCAACAATGTCCAACCGCCAAAAATAAAATCTGCCAATATGCTTTTTCCATCTACTTCTCAGTAAACCGCCAAAGTAAATTCCCACCAATGTCTCATCTTGTACGGAATCATCTAACCTCCACTCAAGTCTCATGCAAATCCAAACAAGTTGACCCAATTCCTAACTTGAACTAGACTGGACCTAATATATATCTGCATTCATACTAAACTCACGAATGCTCCCCTTCTTTTAATAGTTAGAGAGCACACACTTGTGAGGGCATGCACTAACAAACACTTACACAGTGATGCACATACCATGTGGAAATTGTAAATGTTTCTTGACTTCATCAAGCTGTACATCTCTGTGCTTTGTATTTGTCTTGTGATCTTCCATTCTTTCCTCATTCTCTTTCTTGATATCTACATTTGTATCGTGTAACTGGCTTGTCACACCTGCCTCCTCCCCCTCACTTGATTGACTCACGTCTGCCTCCTCCCTTGTCTCTTCATCTTTTCTACTTTCATTGTCTTCCACAGTATGCACCATCCCTGGTTCTTTCAGTGCACCATGCATCTGCAGGTCATCATTCTTTAATGTGTCTGTCTTCATCTCTGCATCACACATTTGCTCTACTGCGTCTCTACCTGAATCTTTATCCTTCTGTTCCCTGCCTAGTTCTTTCCCACTGCTAACATCACAAGTCTCCATAGAAACCTTTTTCTCCTCCATCAACTCTTCATGGGCAGTTGGAGAGTCTGTCTGTTGATCGCTACCAGTTGTGTCATCCATTGCATCATCAGTTCCTTCCTGCTTTTCTTTATCTTCATCATCTGCTGCATCTCCCAACCACACCGCCTTGTATTTCTTATAGATAGGAGCAGCACGTGACATCACTTTCTCGTTGGCCTTGTACTTGCGAACCTATCACCATCATAATGACTCAAACAATCAACAAAAAAAGACAAAAATAAAGACAAAGAAACAAAAGATGTTATACAAAATAACAGCACAAAAATACTCGATGGACCGACTGCATATATCACATCATGCATAAGCTGATCTTACCTTTTTCAGTGTTTCTATAATATCTGGATGATCAACTAACATGTCATGTGTTACACAAAAAGTTGACATGTCATTCAATATCCTCAGACATCGAGTAATATCCTGCACAATACAACGTCATTGATCAATGTTCATAAACAACCATAAATACACCAATGGCAAGTAAATAAGCAAATAAGCAAACAGATGAAAAGGAGACAAACATCCAGATGAGCAAGTGACCAAACAACAAGCTGCAGAGTCCACAAACAGACATACAGCCAGACAGACAAACATAGTCACAAGCACATTAAGCAGGATTGATAATTGAAGATACTCTCATCATGTAATGTGTGTAAAAATCCACATCAAAACAAGCAATTGCACACAAGGAGAGGAGAGGAGAGGAGAGGAGAGGAGAGGAGAGGAGAGGAGAGGAGAGGAGAGGAGAGGAGAGGAGAGGAGAGGAGAGAGGAGAGGAGAGGAGAAGAGAGGAGAGGAGAGGAGAGGAGAGGAGAGGAGAGGAGAGGAGAGGAGAGGAGAGGAGAGGAGAGAGGAGAGGAGAGTAGTAGAGTGGAAAAATAATGCACAGCATGATGCACAGACAATAATCACCATCTAATTATAACAGAATCAAAGTTGATCACTGAATTGTGCAACTAAAATCAGAACAGCAAGATTCATCTCCAGCAAAACCGTTGTACAAATTCTTGGTTTTGATTCACTGATTTTCTATACACTTTGGCAGTTTTCTTAAAAGCCTAAGCTGGCAAATCACATTAATAGCCAAACAACCTAAGCACAGACACAACTGACTTGCTGAGAAGCACATGTACGGTACTTGATTATAATTAACTGCTCACTCTGCAAATACCATGTGTGAAGTCGGCTGAAAATGCAAGTTCAACTGCACATTCACAGCTCAAACTTCATGACCTGTGTAACACACACATGTGGTTTGTTCTCAACCAAATTCACTGCATGTGCATGCAGTACACTTGTACATTTTGATATCCAAGACTTCCATGGTCATCTGTACTGATCAGACAAGATGAAAGGTACGGTGTGGCTTTGTCGTTTCCATCTAAAGAAGGCCTGTTTGAAAGGAGTCAGGCTTGAAAAGAAAGTGTAGATTTATAAAGATGGCCCCTAATAAACTGACACTTGCAATCTACCAGGTAGCTAACACCTCCTGACAATGGATTTGTGAGAGCTTGAGGGCTGGGTATGAGTGAAATTAAATATTCATTTACCACAGTTCTGTGAATATAGATACTGATCACATTGAGCCCTATGCCTGACTACAAACATGGTGACTGTCAATCCAAATGACACCTATAGACCCATGTTCAAATTACAGCCCGTATAAAGTACTAATCACATCTAAACATCTAAATGTGCACATACTACTAAAACATGCTGTTCAAACACAAGTCATTATCCTTGTCCACTAAGCAAATTGTACTGGAAGCCAAGCAGTCTTCCATATAAGAATTAAGTTACTGCCAAGTACAAGTAGACAGAAAGAGTGTCTACCGCAATGTCGCATATAAAGCTAATCTTAAATAAAAGCCGATCTAGAATAAAGGTTAAAAATGGAGTGAGACAAGGCAGTGTCCTTTCTCCTGTTCTTTTCAATATCTATTTGGATGATCTGTTGGTCTATTTAAGGACATCTGGATATGGGGCAAGAATAGGCGACATGTACATAGGTGGTATTTGTAGCGTGACGTGTCAGATTATAGATGATCATAGCTTGAGCATGCATAGTATGCTCTAGTGTGTTTTGGTTGAGCTGTGTTGTGTTATGCTGGAACACGTCTTAGGAGCAGTGTTCAGAATATACTAAACTTTCACATGGTGTCAGAAGTGGGATTCAAACCCACGCCTCCGAAGAGACTGGCGCCTACTTTACCGCTCCTGACCTGATCAATTCCTGCACCTTCTAGTTCGTGATGCTGCTCCATCACTGCTACCTTTTGTTGCACTGCTCGTTTTGCCTTTCCAAGTGTCAGACCGGCATCGGTCTGTACGCGTTCAGACAATGTCTGGTTGCATATTCCGACAACAATGCGGTCATATAGCATTTCATCTGCTAAGGCGCCACATCCACAAGTTTCTATGAGACAATACAGTGTCTCTCTCTCTCTTTCTCTCGAAGATCACATTCTCACGCACTGCAAAGAATTCATCCACCTTATGCATGACCTGCTCGTATTCCTTCCTCTCCTCTTCCGTGACATTTGTTGACGCCAGGACACTCTCTGTGCTCTCGACCATGCAATATAACAACGTAGTGACCTGGCGAGGTTTGACTTCTGTGACCAGCCCTGAGGCAACGCGGAATTGCTCAAATCGCCGTTTCCATCTGCGCCAATTGTCCGGTTTCTAAAAGTTGAAGGGTTCTGGATGTTCTAGCCTAATGCTCGCCATACTCCTGTCACCATGTGATATCTAGCATACCATATACTATCCCATTGCGAGAGAAAGTTCACAGTGAGCTGAACAAAATGGAAGATCTGGGTCTTATTGGAAAGGTGGAAGAGCCCACATCCTGGTGTGCTGGCATAGTAGTGGTTCCAAAACAGACAGGAGATATCAGGATGTGTTGATCTGAAGCCACTGAACGAAAGCATAATGAGAGAGACTTATCCTATACCCACAGTTGATGAGACATTAGCGCAGTTATGAACACACTACCGACCACAGAACAACGCCTAGATATTGCAAAGCGCAGGCAGAAGATATAATTTGTGGATAAATCATGGAGTATTGTAGAACTGGTTGGCCTAGGCAGGCACCCACAAACCCTCAGATAGCACCGTTTTGACAGGCAAGAAGCTTACTTTCAGTAAAGAATAAGATATTAATGTTTGGGAGCCACATTGTCATCCCTAGCAAACTTCGCAGGGAAGCTCTGCAAAGATTCACGACAGACATCAAGGTGTTGCAAGGTGTAGGTTGGGGGCTCAATCTCCTGTGCGGTGGCTGGGAGTCTCTAAAGACATAGCTCAATGGATACATCACTGTCACACGTGTGCAAAGGTGAATAGACAAACAAGAGAACCCCTCATATCATCAAAACTGCCCGTCTATCCTTGGCAAGTGGCCGGATCAGACTTGTTCGAGATAAAGGAACAAAAATATCTACTTTTTGGTTGATTATTTCTCGAGGTACCCGAAGATATTCAAACTGACTTCCACTACGTCTGAGCACATTGCTACAGCTCTCCAGGCTAGCTTTGCAAGGCATGGCAAACCAAAGATTTTAAGACGTGATAATGGTCCTCAATATGCTAATGAAACGATCAAGCAGCTGGAAGAGAGAGATGGATTTTGGCTAGTCACGAGCACAATCCTACATTGTGTCGTCCCTGAAAGGGGAGGTGAGGAGGAACAGAAGTCACATGAAACTAGTACCGAAAACAGAAGGGAGTGAGAACAACGAAAAAGTGGTTTCAGAACCACCATCTCGAAGGTTAACAAGACTGCAACCAGGACCCTCATTAGACCTTCCAATAGACTAGACTTACAAGGGGAGATGCAGAGTGATGTATCAAATTATAGACGACCATAGCTTGAGCATGCGTAGTATGCTCTAGTGTGTTTTGGTTAAGCTGTGTTGTGTTACGCTGGAACGCGTCTTAGAAGTAGTGTTCAGAATATACTGAACTACCACAGTATTGCCTATGCTGATGATGTTACATTGGTATCCCCAACAAGATACGGGATGCCGAAAATGCTGGATACCTGTTCCCTATTTGCTGAGAGAGTAGGCTATTGTTTAACAGCAAGAAAAATGTTTGTACAATTTTCAGTAAAAATAGACTTCTGTCATCCATAAACACGGAATTGCAGCTAAATGGGTCTGTTATGATGTTCAAAACGTCAATAAAGCATGTGGGAGTAGATATGGATTCATTTGGCCAAACACCATTTACAGTGAAAGCAAAAGTAAGAAAATTCTTTGGCGGAGTCAACACAGTACTTGGAAAAACTGGTAGGATTCAGTATTCGGACAACGTATCGAGGTGCATAATTGATAGACAACTGTGCCCAATAATGCCATATGGGTACCATACGTGGAACTTGGACAGATGTGATGTGAAGAATACTATAAATAGAGGTCTGAGAAAGGGGGTCAGGAAAGGTCTCGGCATGAAGAAAGAATTAGGGCAATAAAACACAGTTATTTTAAAAGAGCTTTTTATTCAGTAAACAGGTTAGAGAAAGGAATGCTTATAGTAGCTGTTGACAAGAAGTTGCAATTAGGTGTGTGTAAGTAATTAGGATGGGTTGTTTGTTAGTTAGTACAGTTAGTACATGATGTGAAAGAAAATTGAATAATAATAATAATAATAATAATAATAATAATAATATCAAGTCACCGCCGTGGCTTAGTGGTTAGCGACAATGACTACCACTCCATGGTTTTGGGGTTCAAACCCCAGTGACGACAGTAAATTATGAAACTTGTCTGTCTTTCTTTCTCATGTTTCTCTAGCTTTATCCATGAGACTATGACTCGTTTCAGTCGTTGGGGAGTTTCTGTGGTCTGGCGACAGTCCGTTGACGATGACGTCCAGTGCTTTCCTGGGGGTCGTTGATATCCACTAGGCGTGCTGTCCCGATGTTCACGGTCACCGTAATGCCTGCAATCTATATCGAATTGGCTAGTCATTGATCGCCATGTGGACTACACAGAAACATGTACCCTGTTGGGCTCACCTGCCGGGTTGGTGCGTGCCCAGATGGGGGTAAAGACCCCACTTGTCCATCATAGAGGGGCATAACAACACAAAATAATAGTAGTCCCGGATATTGATGGAAGATGGACGTCTAGCTGTATCGCTCGTCTCAGAGCTAACTGAGGAGCACGTTCCTTGTCGGGAAACCAGGACAGGGCTCGAAAAGTCGGCTTTTGGAATCACTGGAGCTGTTAGGAAGACCAGGAATAGTTCTGGGCATAGGGCGACTCGACTGGTTGAACCATCTCTTGTGCGACGTCTGATTTGAATTTGGCTTCAAATCCTGCTGATGAGACTACTGTGATGCCCACCATTCCTAGCAAATCTTGTGTTTCGGCTAACAGGAGTGGCAATGCAACAAGACGACGGATATGGACACGACAAATGAATAGGGAAGTGATGTTTTGTTATTACCACATGCTGTTGTCATGCAAGTTCTCTGCTTTCAGAAAACCCATGCATCAGCTGTGGTGTAAGCAAAATCCTTCTCTGACTGACGTCTCTGAGCAGCGTTCAGCGGACCAGAAGCGATATCTCCTAACTTCTGGAAGTCTGACTGAATCAGAGTTGGAGGAGATTAAATGCGAGGCCGCACAGGATTGAAAGCCTGTCTCAGGTTTGTTCTGTTACGACTGATGTTAGTCCTGGTGTGCAGATGTCGGCATTGGATGTGGTTTCTGCTCTATCAGCTGATAGTTCCATTGTCACGCCTTTGCTTGACAATGTGTCACTTTGCATGCCTTCAGTCAGGATGGCGCCTGCTGCACGTGGTGGGAAACCTGTCGTGTCAATGATGCAAGAGGATCATGAGTCTGCTAATCACTTGGAAGATTACTCCCTTGTTCAGTCAGGATGGCGCCTGCTGCACGTGGCGGGAAACCTGTCAAGTCAATGATGCAAGAGGATCATGAGTTTGCTAATCACTTGGAAGATGGCTCCCTTGTTCAGTCAGTCGCTGTTCTCTCTAAGGACTGCTCATCTGCAAGAGATAGTGGTGATATCCTATCTGTAGATGACACTTTGGATTCAGTTCAGTGCAGTGCTATCAGGGAATCACCATCCCCTTGTGACTCTGTGAGCTCTGATCTGATGACTACACATCCTAGTATAGCTTCTCAGCTAGAAAAGATGGAAACTCCTACATCTCAACTCAGTCCAGACTGCTGCCAAACGGAGGATGGTCTTCACTTGATAGTGATGCTCCTGTGGACCCTGTACTTCGTCAAGAGTTTGTTGAGGAGTAGCAGAAAGTCAGGCAAATTCCTATCTGTGAGAGAACGCCTTCCAAGGATCTATGTGAACAGTGAAACCCTGAAACTTATTGGTGATCTTAACACGATCATTAATTCGTAGAAGGATGAACCAGATATGAGTGAAATCAGTTACCTGGTATACTCTGCTGCTTCACTAGTGTCCAAAAGGCGGGGCTTAAAGACGACAAAGTCAACCAATTCTCACACTTCAACATGCAATCTCACTGTTGCTGGAGGTTAGAAAGGGTTCATCGGGCATTCGTATGTTACATGAACTCCGACTTCTCCGGCATCGGTTGGGCATTTCCTGTTTGGAGAGTTGTGAGGTCACCATCAATCGATTGAAAATGGAACTTAAGTCCAAGGTCGAGCGGACTAGGAGGCTGGAGAAGAATTGTAAGAGACTTCGCCAGAACGGTTTGTTTCAACAAGATGCTGAACGGTTTAACAGAGATTTGGGTAAGCAGACTATCCAGGTCACTTCCCCGCCATCCGAGTCTGAGATTGAACAAGTATTGGGGTGGTATCCTAGAAACTGGGGTACATCACAATGAGTCTGCCGTCTGGCTGAGACGTCAAACCGATGGCGAGACGCACAGGAGAGATGAGCAGCAGTGGTTACCTATCTCAGACAATGAGGTCACATCGTGTCTCAAAAGGACGGGGAACTGGAAGTCTCCTGGTCCAGACAAGGTTTCTGGTTTCTGGGTCAAGCGTATCACGTGTCTTCACACTGATCTGACTCGTAACTACAACCTGCTGGTTCAGAATCCAGACTCTGTACCCGACTGGTTGTCTCAAGGAACAACCACTCTGATTCCTAACAATGACAAGACTGACCGGGCCAAAAATTACCGGCCTATCACGTGTCTGTCTGT
Source organism: Corticium candelabrum (assembly GCF_963422355.1). Taxonomy (NCBI): domain Eukaryota; kingdom Metazoa; phylum Porifera; class Homoscleromorpha; order Homosclerophorida; family Plakinidae; genus Corticium; species Corticium candelabrum. The sequence goes on along the minus strand of NC_085096.1, from coordinate 7,380,011 downwards.
CTTCTATAAAACCCTCACCTCACTCATCAGGCAGAGGATAGCAGGGCATTTGATTCAGAGAAACCTCATGGCTCTGGAGCAGAAGGGATGTCGACAGGGATCTTTTGGTGCAAAGGATCAGCTGTTGATCAACAAGCTGCTTACTGAAGACTGTAAGACCAGGCACAAGAGCTTGAGCATGGCTTGGGTGGACTACTAGAAAGCCTATGACAGCGTGCCACACAGTTGGTTGCTCCAATGCTTTCAGGTGCATAAGATCCGTCCATTCTTGTGCAGGTTCCTGTCATGTGTGATGAAGAGTTGGAGGAAATCGATGGTGCTTTCTTACGGGAACAGTACAATCAAGACTAAGCTTATGCAGATCAGGAGGGGTATTTTCCAAGGTGACTCACTTTCCCCACTTCTCTTCTGTATGGCTCTCAATCTTCTGAGTTAAGAGCTGAACAGAACCTGTTACGGCTACCAGATGACCACTGGGCATGGTGAGACTGCCAAACGTCAGCTCATCAGTCATCTACTTTACATGGATGATCTGAAGCTGTATGGCAGAAACTCTGATCGGTTGGATGGGTTGTTGCACACGGTCCATACCTTCTCTGATGACATCCAGATGACGTTTGGTCTGAACAAATGTGCTGTTGCACACTTGGTCAATGGCAGGTTATCTGGACACAACTCTGGAGTGATGGTAGGGTTAGTCACCGCCATGGCTTAGTGGTTAGCAACAATGACTACCACTCCATGGTTTTGGGCTTCAAACCCCAGTGACAGTAAATTATGAAACTTGTCTGTCTTTCGTTCTCATGTTTCTCTAGCTTTATCCACGAGACTATGACTCATTTCAGTCATTGGAGAGTTTCTGTGGTCTGGCGAACGATCCATTGATGACGACGTTCAGTGCTTTCCTGGTGGTCATTGATATCCACTAGGCATGCTGTATCGAGTTCGCAGTCACTGTAATGCCTGCAATCTATATCGAATTGGCTAGTCATTGATCACCGTGTGGACTACACAGAAACATGTACCCTGCTGGGCTCACCTGCCGGGTTGGTGGGTGCCCAGATGGGGGTAGAGACCCCACTTGCCCATTATGGAGGGGCATCGCGACACATAATAATTGTCGAACACTGGTGGTTCCGGTGGTCTTGGGAGCTTTGGGCACAGTGCACACAGGTATTGCACGGTGGCTGGACATTATTCTAGGTCATCACAACCTGCAGCACTTACAGAAAATAGTGCTTCTGGGATCTACTTGAATTCTTCGTAAAATCATGTCTTCTTTCTAGACAGCCGTGATGGTCTAAGTACTTCTGAAGCAGAGTTTGCTTCCAATACTTGCAGTAGACTTTACAAACCAGACTGACCTGGTTGAGCATGTTTTTATAAAAGCCGGAGAATCGAAGACCTTGTCCTGTGGTACAAGCCCATCATGTGTAGAAGCCGAGGTTTTATCAAGATGCTCAGCACACATATGCATGCGTGCATGTGCATATGGACAAGTGTCAGCACGTACATGTACCATTCAATGATACTGACAATGATCAGATGGATGACAAAGAAGAAGCTGACGCTCTTAAAACTGGCAGCTCATGGTAGTCATGTTTATATATCTTAACAAATCTTGCTTTGGCAGATACAGACCACCTCTTTGCCTATCACTCCTTCTCTTTCCATATCTTCCTTCCTTTTCTTCCTCCCTCTTTCTTCTCGTCTCCACTGTTGTCCACATCCTCTCTTATCCTTGCTTTCTTCCCTCCCCTTCATATCACTCTCTTCCCTGTCTGCCTCCCCAATCTCCTCTTCTTTCCCCACTGTCATTCACTCCCTTTAATCAGATTCCAATCCTACTCTACCACCACCAAACAACAAGCAAGCAACTGGACTAACAGGTAGACATACACAAACAGAAAAATCAATAACCAAAATAAATATACAAAAAAACAAATGAATAAACAAGTACTTACCGGAGCCTCAACTGTCAATGACATCTTCAAATTAGCATTTAATTTAAGCAGTGATGCAGTTAACTGCTCTCTTTGATTCTTCTCCCTTTCCTGCTCAGCAATAGCTGCCAGCTTCTCTTTCATCTTAGCACTTAGATCACGTTTCGCTCGAAACGACTTCTTGGAACTACTCCTCCAAGAATCACCCTGTAATCACACATATGTGAGAAGCAATAAACATAATGGTTACAAAAAAGTAACTTGCAAGCAAATACGAATCAAAATACAATAAATAAACTAATCATCTACAAATGACATTCAATCGATGATGTGTTTCCATGTGTTATGCATGCTCTTTAACTGTTAACTCTACACTGGAATTCAGTGGTAAGCATAAGGCAATGACACCAATTATAGCTTGCAGTGCTCAGCATATCAGAGCTTGCTTCATGTCTAGCAAATGTCTGGCACTATTCCACATAAGCAAATTAGACTGACTTCATTGAACTAATCTTGGTAAGTGGAAAATAGCACTTATGTAAGTTGACAAATTATGGCTACCATGAATACCTGGTACTTCCTTTAAATGAAGAAGCAATATCACTACAAGGTCACTTAGATGTCACTAGACCTCACATGCCAAGACAGTCTAATTAAAAGCTAAACAGCTTTATAGCTGTGTTGTGTTGTTGGCATAGCAACACTAGAGTACACGCCTGTCTCTAATCGTCCGTTTGTCATTGCAACACTTACATAAGCGGCATCCCCTTTTGTCACAATGAGTTCAGCACAGTAAGCATAGAAAGTCATCAAGTTGTTCAGACAGTCGCTGGTCAATGCCAACATTACTGTACCCTAGTGACTGTACCCTAGTGCTGCCACGCCTCAAGTAAAAAGATTATCAACAACATTCCCACTACCAAATAGATGTGAATATGATAAAAAGCAGATGATGTTACACTACATCTCAAAATGCCAAAAAGTTGTCAGCAATGCCAAGGCTGTGATACCTTTACTGCTATGCCATATACATTTATTTTGTACTAAACTAACGATGTCAACAATGCTTACCGTTCCATAGAGCATTGTAACACTACGTACCACATCACACATGGCTTCTTTCCATCTTCCTCAACGCTACTCAGTTACGAGCTAACGACCCCAAAACAATGTGTAAAAAAAGAAAAACTATTAGGTTGTCCAATCTTGAGATGAGCTTGCACATGAGAAGCAAGTTCAGCTTTAGATCAACATGTTCTAGTACACAAAAGGAGCATCTCAGGGATTGTTGTATGGCTCTTGGGACGTTGCTGTAAGTTTGCTCATGAGCAATAAGTCCAATTCGTGATTGCTAGTCTCAATTACATGTACGACATTATATGGTTGACTTGCGGTGGATACAGTAAGAATTTTATGACTCATTTGAGTCTTTCTCTCAAGTTTCTTCACTCAAAACTTGTTAGACCAGACATGATTTTGTCTTTTCCAAGTAGAACACTCAGCAGCTACAACTTCCCAGTTTGTTTGAAATATGTTGACATTTTGCAAATGATGTCTTTGTATCTAAGTTTTTGGGCCACCGACTCATCTTGGTGTATAGAGCAGCTGACTAAAAAGAACTTGCTTTAGCACTCTTCTGTCATCCATTCTGACTACATGCCCGATCCATTTCAACTGCTGCTTCATCAGCATACATCCTATCCCAGTCATACCAGCTCTTCTCAGGACTTCAACATCGGATACCCTCTCTGTCCAATGTATTCTCAAAATACGGCAAAGGTAGCTGAGTGAAATTTTTCCAGTTCTTCAATGTCTCTTTCTGGTATAAGGTCCGTGGGACCCATACATGAGGATTGGAAGCACAACTGCTTTGTAACCTGTACGTTCGTACTCATTTGTATTCCTCGTTGACTCCAAAGTCTCTTCTGTAAAGCACCATAATAGCTCCACTTGCTTTTTATAACCGAGCTATTATGTCTTCTTCAGCAGTGCAACCATCTGAAAAACACTTCCAAGATAAGAAAAGAAGGAAACTTTCTTCAAAGCCACTCCGTTGATGTCTTCTGCAATAGAATTCTTACCAGAAGATGTTTGGAACATATACTCAGTTTTCTTGATGTTTATTTGTAACCCAAAGGCAAGGGCAGCGTCTTCAAAACAATTGACAATGTGTTGTAGGTCATCTGCTTAGTGAGCAACAAGAGCAGTCATCTGCAAAGAGTAGATCCTTGAAAGTCGCAACTGAAATCTTGGACTTTGCCAGAATTCTATGTACATTGTACAAATTGCCGTCCATTCTATACTGAACAGACACTCTCTATTACCTACTTTGTGAATCATTTCAGCCATCACGGCTGCAAGGAAGAGAACAAATAAAGTAGGTGCCAACACACCACCTTGTTTGACCCCTGTTTTCACGCACAAGCTCTGAGATTTCTCACCTTCACAAACAACTTCTGCTGTCATTAATTCATGTAATTTTGTCTGACCAAGCTGACAAACTTGGGTGGGCAACCCATTTTTTCTAATACTTTCCACAGAGCCTCACAACTGACTAAGTCAAATGCTTTTGTTAGATCCATAAAAACTATATAAAGTGATTTTGTTGTTTGTTGCATTTTTCTTGCAGTTGCCTCAGGGAAAACACCATGTTACTGGTGCTCTTTTCTCTGCGAAAACCACATTGAGACTCGGGAAGTATGTCTTCTGCAATCGATTCTGATAATCTATTCAAACAAGATTCTTAATATTACTTTACCAGCAATGGATAGCAGTGACATTCCTCTCCAGTTTCCACATTCTGATTTGTCACCTCTTCTTTTGAAAATAGTAACTATATTAGCATTTTCAATAATTGTGGTACCTCCTCAGTGTCCCAAATTTTGTGGATAACCTCCATAAATTCTGCTATAAAAATGGTACCACCTTTCTGATAAATTCAGTAGTTAAGCCATCTGTGCCTGCAGCCTTGCCAGCTTATAAAGATTTAAGGTACGCCTAATTTCTCTGTGTTAGCAATTCATCCATGGCACGACACAAAGGTTGTTGTGGTAGTGCATCCAGTGCTGCAGCTGTAACTGCTGTATCTCTATAAATTAAGTAAAGACTCAAGTGACGCTTCCCACGAGCAAGAATTCCACCTTGCCAGGTATTAAAGCCTGATTCATAATAGTGATGTTGATGTTCACGTCAATGTCAACGTCTGACGTCGATGTCAATGTCAATATTGTGAACATGCCAGCATCACCGCCTCTGAGCCCGGCGTCACAACGTTGATATAGATGCTGGAATTGAACCAAGTTCTATTCCAGTGTCAACAACTGGAAGTACTCAGCGTCAACCACAAGCATGTGATCATTTTCAACCAATCAAAAGCACACACCCTTGAACTAAAACACATATCTGAGACCAGCAGTGGATGAAGCGTTGGTGGAATCCGTGAGGAACTACCCGTGTTATTGGCAAATCTGGTCGAATGATTAGAAAGACTATAGGACTGAAGGAAAATACCTGTGAATTGTCTTTGCTGCCGGCATCGCTAAAATATTTTCCAATCCACTTTCGTCTCCTTCCAGGTGTTTAAACTCTCTTGCGTCTACAATGCAGCAGAAATAGCAACAGAAGAGTCACGTATACTAGCAGTATTCGTTATGTTGAGCGTGGTGGATTCAACCTTTGGACCATCTTATCTGTGCATCGCATCTCACAATATTGTGAACAAGTCAACATCAATGTCAATGTCAGACACTGACATCACCATTGATGTTGACATTGACGTAAATGTCCGCATCAATATTGTGAACCAGGCCAAGGACTGTCTTTAATTCACTGTAGAAGCGTTTGTCATTGTTGTCTGCAAGCTGTTGCAAATGGAGTACACAATTTTCCACCACTCGTTGCATATTCGCCACAATTCACGCTGAGCTAACTTCTTAGTGTCTTGAAAGACTTTCTCATTCTGGGAGACTGTGTACAATGTTGAAGCCTCAAACAAGCTTCATGTTTTCTGTTAAAAAGGTGCTGTATTTCCACATTGTTGCTGTCAAAATAGTCTTGCCTTCTGTGTTTCTCATAACCATTTGTTTCCTTAGCTGCATTTGTTGCAGCTTTTTGAAGTCTACTTTGAAGTCTACACCAAGAGCCCTCAGGCTCTCCAGACATTATCAATACTTCTTAAGCTGGCTTTCAAAACTGTCTAAAACATTGGGTTTACTGTATTTAATTGACTGACATCAAGTCTTCTAATTGAACACCAAGAGAAGCACCTTTTGGTGACAATTTTGAAAGCTACAGTTGATCTTAACAAACAATGATCTGTTGCACATTCTGCACTTCTGATAACTTGAGTCAACTGAAAGTCCCGCACATCTCTATATCTGATAATGATGTAGTTGAGTTGATGCCAATGATGCGATCGAGGATGCTTTCAGGTTGTTTTCAGTTTATCAGGCCACTGAAATTGAGTGTTGGTAATGCTTAAAAAAAACAATGAACGGCACAAAGTTGGAGCAATAGCCGACCATTCCCATTCTCTTTACTGTCTCGACCGACTCTTGCATTGAAGTCAACCATCAGGATAAGCTTGTCCTCTACTGGAATTTTGACTAGTATATCATGTAGTTGGTCATAAAAGCTGTTCTTGATTGATTCCTCTAATGTTAGCATTATGACATACACACTGATGATTGTTAGAAACTTGTTCTTGCTTAAAGGTAATCTTAGGCTCATTATCCAATCACTGTGGGCAATGGGAAGATCTGAGTTTACTTACTATTTTCTTTCTAATTGCAAAACAAACACCCGAGACTTGGCTTTGATCCTTTAGTTTCCTTGACCAATAGAATCGATATCCATCATTTCCAATAGAGTCAATATCTATCATTTCTATAGACTCATCTAGACTGCCCTGTTCAGCAAGTCTTGTTTCTGATAGAGCAGCAATGTCAATTTCAAAACGAAATAACTCTGTCGCTATCAGAACTGATCTTTCCGGACATTCAGAACTTTCGCGATCAAGCATTGATCTGATATTCCAGCAGCCAATTTTCTTGACCTTGACGCAAGTTCGAGTGCTCCTGTTGAATGTACATGTGGTGGAGAAACGAGTTTGTCACTGCGCATGCAAGACTGAGACATACTTACACGACATTCTTCGCAAAGATCAAGCTAGTCGCTTGTTTGACCAGATAAAGTTGTGCGAGTGATAAAAGAAAACGCGATTCCTTTGCAACGAAATGAAACATCGTAACAGGAGAATTAGACAAGAAATTATAGTGAAGACCCAAATGTCCAGTCTGTATGCTCACTAAGGCAAAACATGAGTACCTACTGATGGACCGATCAAAACAGGACGACCAGTAGACATCGAGATTCATGGGTTCGTACGATGAACTGATGGTTAAACTACAAAAGGTAAATCCTATGTAGCTTAATCACAACTCTTGAATCACTGTAGCTGCTGTCGTTCTTCAAAATGGGTTGGCAACTGCGGAACTCAACAGAGCTCTGGGCACCGTCCTCCACATCTGGGAACACCACACCTGCACACACACACACACACACACACACACACACACACACACACACACACACACACACACAATGAACAAATGTTAAACCCTCCACGTCATTCGACGTCAACCTTAAGGTCAGTTGTGGAGATAGCTTCCCCTGCCTCTAGAGACAGGGACTTTATGCGGTATGTGGAGGCTTAGGGCCAGCGCTACAATCCACTTGGAGCTTGGCTGGAGTCCCAGGGGCACTGACAATGGTGCAGCTCTGAGACTGGACACCAAGGACCACACGTACCCATCTGCTGCACGATGTTATTGCCAAGCCAGCGATCATGTCCACCCCAGTCAATGACCAGGTACTAATATATAGTCCTGAGTCGAGACAAGCAATTGTGTGCAAGTTTCTTGCTTAATTAATTAAGGTGATTATGGCGCAATATCTTCCTTAAGGAAATCATGCCATAGCTCGCCATCACTGTTACTTGAACATGCACCCTGCAAGGTCCCAGATGTTTTCATTCTCCAAATGCACTCTCTAACCATTGAGCTACAGCACCACACACAACACAAATGCACACAAACACACACACACACACATACACACGCATGCATGCACGCACATGCACACGTGCACGCGCGCGCGCGCACACACACACACACACACACACACACACACACACACACACACACCTTAATCCTTGAGAGCTGTCTATTTGCATGTAGCCTCGTGAGCCAAGCCTTCCACCGTGCTCATTGCGCAACTTCACGTGCTGTTCGCCTGCTCACACATGAGAGGAGGTGCTTGAGCCGGAACTGCTCGCACGGAGGGAAGGCTTGGTTGCAAATCTGTACATCAGCTCATGACGTGCAGTGGCATGTTCATGTCACAAAACTTGACCTAAATACATTGTTTCCATTGATCGATGACTTGATGCAATTAGAGTTACTGGAACCTTTTAGCTAGACTGGACACGCCTTTAGTTCCTTGTTCTCACTCTACAGGGTGATGATATCGCTAACAGTTTACACGCCGGCCAACTTACGCACCTGCCATGATTTCTATGCTGCAGCTACCCTCACTGGTAATTTCCTACACCTGTCAGTCTAGTATCGTCTTGCTTTAAAGATGTTTCAGCAACGCACGGAGCAAGACTACAAAGCTGCAAAAATTGCCTTGTGAGGATGTCTAGACAGGTACAGTTGCCCTCGTAGCGCAGTAGCACAGTCAAGTTGCTGCCGATTGGTGAGGCTGCATCAGCTGAATGTCGGACGTTCTTGGACACTTTCAATTGAAGTCAGTCAGGAGAGCATCCGCTCTCTTCACAGTCCATACGGAGTAGTTTTTCCCACTGCTCCAGAACATAAGATGGGATGATGGTGTTACCTGGCCTTGAAATCCAAATTTGAAAAACCCTACTAGAGATTGCCTCAAGAGACTCAGTGAGACTGCATGTAACTCGCTTGCAAAGAATCCAATCTGTCCATTTAAGTATCTTATTACATACAAACCTTGCTGACTCGCGTCAACGCACACTCATTATAATCATGTTAAGTCAAACATTAATCAAGTTAGGTCAAGTTTTGTGACATGAACATGCTGCTGCACGTCATGAGTTGACGTACGGATTTGCAACCGAGCCTTCCCTCCATGTGAGCAGTTCCGACTCAAGCACCTCCTCTCACGTGCGAGAAGGTGAACAGCAAGTGAGGATGCGCAGTGAGCACGGAGAAAGGCTTGGCTCGCGAGGCTACATTGCATGTAGCAATGATAACAGTGTCCCCAAAGAGATGAAGCACTAAAGAAAAACGTAATAGTGACTGTTACTGTATAGAAATTAGAATGTCATGTCCTATCTCTCTGTCTGCATAAGGTCTTCCACACAGGCATACAAAAATTACTCTTGTTGGTTAGCTGTATGTTGTTGCATCTGTAGACTTTCCCTGTCTATAGCCGTCAGACAATCATTGACCATAGACTTCAACACTATGCATCCCTTTCTTCGTCTTCTGGTATTCTCACTTGTGCAAAATTATCACTGACTTGGTTTACGTTTTCGTAAGTGCCACCTGGCCAACTGCTACATGGTGCGCAATTATTAGGTCAGCTCCTTGCTCTCCTCACTTGTCACATGTTACTGAGGTAACCACTTGAAGGTGGTTGACCAACGTATGTAGCTACACCACACACACACACACACACACACACACGCACACACACACACACACACACACACACACACACACACACACACACACACACACACACACACACACACACACTGTAAATCTAGTAATTAGTAAGGTAACACAATAATACAAATGCTATTCACTGTGAGAAGTGGTAAATTGGACAACACTACACAAACAAATACTATATGCAAACATGCACAAACACAAACCGTAATCCACTCAGAAGAGATTTCAAGAAAACAAAGCACAAATATCAGAATAAACTATTGATTGTTTTACGTAAATCTTACTAGCCACAATAATGTAATACATTACCTTTGTTGAATCTCTCTTTCTTTCAAAACGTTTATCACTCTGCTTCTTTGCACTGGGTTCTAAGCCACTTAAATGCTTTCGTTTTCTCAGGATAAACTTGTCATCAGAATCAGAGTAAGCGCCAGCATCTTCTGTCTCCTAAAAACAAAATAACAGATACTGCCAATAAAAGCTTCTTCTGTGGAATAACCCCACGTGGATGCCGGTGTGTGTGTGTGTGTGTGTGTGTGTGTGTGTGTGTGTGTGTGTGTGTGTGTGTGTGTGTGTGTGTGTGTGTGTGTGTGTGTGTGTGTGTGTGTGTGTGTGTGTGTGTGTGTTAAAGCTCAGTTGGTTAGAGAGTCCAATAAAGTGTGTACATCTGGGACCTTGCAGGGTTGCAGGTTCAAGTCAGTGATGGCAAGCTATGGCATAATTTCCTCGGGCAACAAACTTACACACAATTGCCTCTCTCGACTCAAAAGTGTAAATGAGTACCTGGTCTTTGACTGGGGGAAACAAGTATGCAGAGTCAGAAAATCATCCAGATATTGTGCTTTTTTGAGTTGGAGTCTGAGAAAGATATTGAGTTGGATATTTCTTTGGTTCATCCATGGAGTCTTGATATAGCCAAACAATCAGGGCAGGTAGATGGATATGCAGCATTGAGAGAGAAGAGGAAAAAATGGAAAAATTCGAACAGGAAGTTGTACTGAGTGGCTCAACACCCACAATCATTCCTCCAGTCTTTGAACATTTTGATCGCTGGGGCAAGTCGGCAGAATAGTTTCTACAAGAACTGGCAAAAAAGGCAAAAGCTATTGGAGATACCAAACAGCAGTAGGATTTCTTACTGATCGGAGACGACGCATTTCTGTTTTATTACAGACGTGTAACAGCCAAGTGATCTTAACAAAAATATCTCGCCTCTCACATGGTCAAGTAGAGATAGACAAATTTAGAGATAGGGATATTCAGTTTTTAATCCATTAGGTCTGAATTGATAAACAGAGTAATGGACTGAGGTGGATTTGTTTACTCTTGAAGATTTGCTTGTCGTATCTTTAAAGTTTAAAATCAATAAAACAATTTGTCTGTCTGTCTGTCTCTCCCTCCCTCCCTCCCTCCCTCTCCCTCTCCCTCTCATGTGTGTGTGTGTGTGTGTGTGTGTGTGTGTGTGTGTGTGTGTGTGTGTGTGTGTGTGTGTGTGTGTGTGTGTGTGAGTGCACGTGTGTGTCTTACATCTGGTGTTGACCATGAGCTGGAATCATCATCTGATTTGCTTGACTTGTGAGGCTTTCTTGCAGCATTCTCTCCCGCTTTATCTTCACCTGCAGAAATCGTGTGACGACTTCGCTTCACGCCACGCTTCTTAGTCCTTTGCTGAAAGACAAAACATAGTACAACAAAATGTCAGGCAGACAACCAACAGCACAACTGTGTAATGTAGTGAATTGTGCAACGCAGTGAGAATAATCAAATATATGTTAAATAATAAAGCAACTTAATGCACCAATACAACATTTAATGTTTCTGTGCACCTCTAATACACTAATCTAACACACTAAGAATGCATGACTAAAATGTGATTCAAGAGCCGAGTATAGAGGTACATTCGATTGACCTCTTACAGAAGAGACTGAAAGCTTTTGAAAGATACTTGAAAAAGGTTGAAAGAGACTGGAAGATTCAATCCAACACCATTTCCTCGCTGGAAGAGCTGCGCCAAATGTGCATGCTCAGTTGTTTGTGTCTCGACATAAGACATTTACAACATGGACGTTCACTGCACACTCGTAACCACGCTTCTCTTTCAAACTCTTCCAGCCAAGAGCTGGAAGAAGTGGAAGAGGATAATAAAAGGGTCTTTCAGAAAAGGACAGTAATCAATGGAATGAGTCTGAAAGATACCCCTTTCTTCCTGTCCTTAAAGAAGTCAAATCAAACACGCCCAGACTTGAAACACTTTCATCACAACTACGGCGTGAACTGAGAATGCTTTAAGGGGCAGTCCTACAGAAAATCAACCTACACTCCAAAATAGCTTTTAATGAAAGAATTTGAATAGCATTAGTTTTATGTCTATATATTTGCATCTGTTGTTGAACTAAAATTCATTGCTTTCTGCAATAAATGACGTCACCAGTTTCAAAGTCAACAAACGGCGTGTATTCCGTGAAAACTAATGAAAACTGTTTAGTGGTCAGTATGGAAAGTGCACCAGACATCCGTTTCTGTTCCTGACTGTCCCTGCTAGAGTCAGACTCGCTGATTTCTCTTTCTGCCTCATATGTAAAGGGTGAATTTAGCTCCATCTTTTATCAGGCATCAGCAGAAACAGTGGCAATGATGAGATCAGCTATGCTAACAATCTTTGTTCAGGATACATACACCCAGAGCCGTACAGATAGCTCTGCATACACCCATGCACCCAATGCACACAACGCAATGAACTATTAACGTAAGTAGGGTGTATTTCAAGCAGAAGAACACGTGACTACAAACTAGACGTCCGTTAGCTTGTGTACCTAACTTATGAACATTGTCTTTCATCGATATATTTGCATAGTGAGTAGGTAGAGCGCACAAGAGCTTAGATCCTGCCATCTAGAAGAGATCAGCACATATAAATTATGACTACAGCTTCAGTAACCTTCTAGTCATCGCCGTTCTTTGTGAATAGAAACCTGATCTCTTGCTGAGTTGGAGTGGTTACATAAATACGTTTCCCATTGCGTCATGTGAAAGACACTCCTTATTGTTGACTTTGAAACCGGGGTTTCAAGATCCATGAAAAGCAATCATTTTTAGTTCAACAACGGAGGCAAATTTGGACGTGTAACTAACGTCATTCAGATTCTCTCGTCAAGACCTATTTTCAAAGCCTAGGTTTTTCCATGGGACTGCCCCTTTAAGGTTTTAGATTTGATGTTTAATTAAAGTGATCAAGACACTCGTGCAATTAACGCCTTTCAAACATAAATTTAAGTGAGAAATGTGTGCATGAACATTCAGCCACCTCTTGACCAATGTACAACTAACTGTGCACTTTGCAGTAAGCTACATGACTATCCACTCCATACTTATTTGTCGTTATGGCCCTCCATGATGGGCAAGTGGGGTCTTTACCCCTATCTGGGTGCCAACCAACCCAACAAGTGAGCCCAGCAGGGTACATGTTTCTGTGTAGTCCACACGGCGATCAATGACTAGCCAATTCGATATAGATTGCAGGTATTACGGTGACTGAGAACATTCGGACAGCACGCCTAGTGGATATCAATGACCACCACAAAAGCGCTGAATGTCATCGTCAATGGACCGTTTGCCAGACCACAGAAACTTCCCAACGACTGAAACGAGTCATAGTCTCATGGATAAAGCTAGAGAAACATGAGAAAGACAGACAAGTTTCATAACTTATAATTATTAGGTTATTATTATTATATCTGCGTCGCACACATAAACATGGTGCAAAATAAACATAAAGAAAGCCAAAAAAGACAAACCAGAAAAAGACAACATATATCTACAAAAGAATTAGCAAAAAGCGTGAAGTTACAGGTTCAACACTTCCACATCATACTCTGCCATTAACAGTCTACCAAACAACCGGGGAAGTTAAGTTCACGAGATGTCCAAATAATCTGAACATTGTAGGGCGTATCAATAGCTTGCATGACAACCTTGAAACATCCGCACACAGTCTAGTAAGTCTTTGATCTCAGCTCATCTTACAAGGCAGCGTTGACAACTGATCTATTCTCTGTTTTTTTTTGCGTGCTTTCCAACCTTAGAGAGATCTAGATACGCTTGCAGGAAGCCGAGCAAAACGGCCAAATGACGTTCATCCGCCGGTAGCTTTGACTATTTGTATTTCGCCCAACATACAGAGCGGAGCGAATCCTACCTACTTGGTTCTTGGATGTGCCTGCACTAGTGCTTTCTTCAGAACTTCTTGTCAAGGTGGAATCTTTTCTCGTTTGAAAGTGCAGGACGAAGTCAAAGTGACTGTGATCAAGGCGGTTTCTGGTCATTGACTCACGATGTAGTCATCGTACAAGGTGAGTGCTATTGGGATTTGTTGTAAAGCACGTGCAAGACTGTCGTTAGCACATACGTTTTAATGAGTAATCGGTTACTTTGGGGCTTGCTGGGTATGATTTTCGTGGGCTAATAGTATGTACTTGTTGTCAGTGGTCAAAGTAAGCGACATTATTTTGCTCCCTACATTTTGCTCATCTGATTTTCGTCTCTTTATCTGCAAGAATGCAGAGTAGAACAGGTGATCGGTCGCGCGTGTACTTCCCTAAGCCGTCAGGTCCCGCCAGCACCATGCAAACTACCATCATATCAAAGGCTATCAAGCAGGACTGATGACAGATGGCAGCCAGATTTGGGCCTGACTTGTGGTGTCAGGGTGGTGCTGCTTCATGTCATCTAGATATTGCATTTGTTTTCGCGAATTAGTGGACAATCGTTCGGACAATATGTGCAACATACGTGTAGAGGCTCTAACTTGAAGATGTTTGGCCGTGTAATGTGCACACTGCACCAATACACCTATGGTAACTTGAAAGCAGTACATGCATGTGTATGCACAGTATTGTGGTAGCATACAGTGTGTAACACCATAGTAATTACGTAATTAAGTGTATTGCTACGTTCCTTGAAAATAGTAAGTCTTAATTAACTAAAGTTGTGTGGGAAGATGGTTCAAAATGACTGAAAAATAATTTGGCTCATCCCTCTAGCAGTGTTCTCAGATCTCTCTCTGTGTATGTAGATGAAGCCACAATGGTCAAGAAGTGCCTCTTCCTTGTTGTCACCGGTACTAACTGGCAGCTTTCCCTGCTCTCACACAGATCAATATCTCTCCTATGCTTTAGGTATCTGCATGCTGTAATTACAACTGCGTATCATACTAGTTTGTTGCAATAGCCGTTTGTGCATACTTTACATGTCTTAGAAATATTCAAGCACAGTAACTGCCATATGTAGCCAGTCTAGGCCCTACGTACCGTCGACATCCATGTTTATGTGACTGGTTAAATTCCTCTAGCGCAGAACCCTTGGTATATCTGGAAGCAGTTGGTACAGAGTATTTGCACTTACACGTTGCAATACTTCTGTGAGGAAGTCTTGTATGTGTCCTCTTCTTGAGTTTGTGGCATAAAGAGGCAGTCACAACAACTGGGGCACCGGGGGCCTCATGTGCCGGTCAGATACTGGGGCTTTTGTTTGACTGGAACTACAATGTAGGGCAAAGCTCTGCCATGATAGGAATATGTGTGCATGGTTAATCAAGATCTACCTCTGTTATACAGATCATACTGCATGGGTATACGGGACCTGTTTGAACATAAATTCCATGGTTGTTTTGGTAGACTGTTAATAGCTTGCCACTACATATCACTGCCTCACATACCAAACTTTCTTACTAGAAAGCAAGACTGTCTGTTATCAGTCCAAGACTACAATGTAACAGAGTGCAATCATACTAAAAATTTTAAGCCAGGGTCTCTCCTTCCAAGGACAATATGAAATTATTACTACACGCAGTATGGCCATTTGTCCCAAGCTTGGTAGCAGCTAACAACTATCTTGTTGGCAGAGAACTTACACAAAAATCTACTTATCCTCAAAGATACTGTAAATGATAACTCGCGTGACAAAAACATGATGTAAAAAATTTGTATATATAATTATAATTGCTAAGACATATGTATGTACATATATAGCTATTTATTGGATATCATCCAAATTTTCTAGTACAAAGACATCAGATGAATGGATATACAGTAGTCTCCCTCTTGGGTGACCACCCTCGTAAGTGACCACCTCTTGTTTACGACCAGTTTGGCTTGGAACCGACGAAATTTGTATTGCTCGTAACCCTCTTCAGTGACTACGTGTCCCTGCCTTAAGCAACCACTTAGCATTGCCTGTCTCCACCACTGCACCAATACATCCGGGTATGTACAAAGAAAGGAGTGTAGTCACCAATCAACCACAGTACAGTAGCATGTGTGCGTACAGAAGTAGTCGAATGTTGTCTCAAAAACGTAAGATCCTAGCCCTTCATGAAAGGATAGCTGTGCTGGACAAGACAAAAGAAGGCCGTTCGTGTCGCTCAATCGCTGAAGATCTTGGCGTAAGTAAGACACAAATTCAAGAAATTGTAAGGAACAAAAAGAGCATTAGACAGCAATGGGAAACCGGAGGTCGAGCAGAGAGGAAGTACAGCAAGGTTAGAAAGTTGTGCTACAAAGACTTGGACAGAGTTGCTTGGGAGTGGTTCACTTCGGCGCAGGCAAAGAACATTCCAATAAGTGGCCACATGATCCAAGAACAAGCCCTAATGTATGCTGAGCAGTTGGGACACAGTTCCTTTTCTGGCTCTAATGGATGGTTGGATCGTTGGATGAAGCGACACAATGTTCGATTGGCGTGCCTTTCAGGTGAAGCAGCAGATGTGAACCCCACCGTTGTGGCTGATTGGCACCAAAAATTGGTGTCAATTTTGAGGGGTATGACTTGAATAATGTTTTTAATGCTGACGAGACAGGCCTCTTCTACAGAGCTCTGCCTAAGAGATCAATGGTTGTGGAAGGTGAGGAAGCCAAGGGTGGCAGAGACGCTAAGGAAAGAATAGCCGCTCTACTCGCATGCTCTGCTACAGGGGAGAAGTTGACACCACTACTTATTGGAAGATCTGCAAATCCTCGTTGCTCTAAAGGAGTCACAGCTTGTCTTCTGTCAGTTATGCAGCCAACAAAAAAGCATGGATGACAAGTCAACTGTTCGAGAACTGGTTGAACAAAGTGAACATCAAAATGAAGAGTGAAGAACGATCCATTTTGTTATTTGTGGACAACTGCACTGCTCATCCTGATGTTGTCAGAAGTAATGTCAAATTAGTCTTTTTACCACCTAATACCACTTCCAAACTTCAGCCATGTGATGCTGGAATAATACAAACTGTCAAGACGCATTATCGTAAACAGCTGCTTCGTCATGTCCTGTTCCACATAGATAAAGCCTCATGTGTATCAGAGTTGGCCAAAAAAGTTAATGTTCTTGATGCAATAGTTTGGCTGAGAAGTGCATGGGACAGAGTTCATCCATCAACCATCAGAAAATGCTTTGCTAAGTGCGGATTTGTTGAACCGGATGCAGTGGATGAAGGTGGTGCAACAGACTTACCAGAATCAGAGCAAGAAAATATGAGTCTTGAAATTGAACTCGAGTCTCTGGTGAATGCTGCTGGCACAACTTGGACCGAGTATGCCAATTGTGATCAAGATTTGACAACTACACGTATGTGAACTGAAGAGAAAGACTGGGAGGAAAATCTTCTCGAGTGAGTGTTACACCAAACAGTTCCCGAGTCAGACTCAGAGGAAGAGCTAGATGTCCATGACAGTCATGATAAATTATCTGCAAAGCAGCTGCTGTGTGCTTGTATAAACTTAGAAACTTAACAATAGTGCTGAATTATTGGAACTAATTTGCAAGAGCCAGGAAATTGTTGTCTGAATTCTTTGCAACAGATAGCCAGTGACATTGTTTTGCATAAAAATTGATCAGTTTTTCTTGTTAATTAATGAAACTTAGTGCATTATTCTTGTTGTTTGTATGTGTACAGCGCACTGTAGAAAACTAAATACAGTGTGTAGCACAAAACTTAATTAACGAGTTCAACAAAAACAGTTCCCCTGATGAGAGACCACCCCTTTTGAGAGACCACTTTGATGGAAACTTAGAGGTGGTTGTCCAAGAGGGGGACTACTGTAGTAAAGTACATGAAATGTCAGCTAAAACTCTAACTTAAGTAATTAATGTGAGCGTATTTTGTTTATCCAGGGAAACCTTCGGCAACACCGATCTTCCAGGCACCCTGCAGAAACTATATACACGAGCAAAAGAAGCTATACACAAATATTTACAACTAACACTAACACTAACAGTTATGCAATTAAGACTAATTAGGAAATGAGGAGCTGTCAAAATACTTTCTCAAGTTCTTTTTAAAACTGTTATAGCCTTCCACAGAACTTGGTCACGATAAAAGGAAGTCTGTTTGAGAGCGTTGGTTCTAGGGCGAGAGACACAGAGACCCCAAGAATCAGTCAGTCTAGTGACATGGGTGCACTTCTCCTTGCAAAATATAAGGTTAACCGGTACACCACACCCATACTGTGATGGGAGAAGACACCGGAAGATCCATTGGGCCAGCTGGATTGAATGACGAGTATTCCAACGACGACTATTCTTTGCAAGGAGGTCTAGACAACCAGTGGGCTGATCAGAGGCAAAACCCATGATCAAACGAAAAGCTGTCTTTTCCAGGTAGTCCAACTGATTTGGTATTCCATGAAATCCGTCTGATCAAATGACAGAGCCATAATCCACATGTGGTTAAATTACAGCTGTCCAGAAAGATTGTTTAGCTTCAATGGTAAGGCAACGACTGTACCTATGCAATGCACCTATCTTTTGAGAACATTTCTTGACAACTACATTAAAATGAACTTTCCAGCTTAGGTCTTCGTCAAACACTAATCCAAGGTACTGTACCGATTTAAGTAGGTACAATTCTGAACCGTCCACAAAAAGATGATATAAAGATGAATCACAGTGAGAGACTCTGGATGGCTTGAAGAGAATGAATTCTGATTTATTCCCATTTAATTTGAGGAAATTCACATCAAACCAGGATTTCAGTTTTTGCAGATCAAATTGAAGACGATTGGTAACATCTTGAGATAAGACTCCAGAATTAAATAGACATGTGTCATCCGCGTAAAGATGAATCTTACTCAAAGACACTTGCATCGGCAAATACCTTGTACAAAGAATAAACAGAAGAGGACCTAGCTTTGAACCTTGAGGAACACCTCCAAGGCATGGAGATTTATCAGAAAAACATTGGCTTTTCCTGACCACCTGAAATCGCATACATAGCTTTGCAACCAACTGAGAGCTCTAAATAGTGTAATTCTGTGCCAGTGAGCTAACGTTCCATTAGAAGACATAATTGGCTGTGACATAATACAGAAACTGATTAGTATTACTTAAAATTAGACATGAACCTCCACACTCAATAAGTTCCTTCAGGGTGATACTTAAAGGGGAAGTCCAACAAAAATCAACTTGACCTGTATTTGTAGATCTCACCGAGACAAATCGATTGGTGTAAGTTATTCCATCATGTTTGCTTCCAGAGCAAATTACCTTATTGTCGTGTGTAATGACGTGCGTTACTGCTTTACTTCCTGGTGAATTTTCAGCTCCGCCTATTGAATCGCTGGGATTGTTTGTGCCAGGCCTGTTGGAGCCTATGGCGCTGCTGGGGCCATGGCCCCATCACTTTCGAAACAAGGTGTAGTTTGACAAGGTGTTGATTTGCAGTACTTACGGTTGGGTATAACCAATCAAATAAGTAGTATATTGGCAATTACTTGTTTGGAGTGTGTCAGCGTATCTGTATATATGCAATGTATAAGATAAGCATTATGAAAGAAAAGTTTAGGAATTCGGGAGTCAGTCCATCTGTGGCAACTTTCACTCAAGCCTCGGAAGTCGTCTTCTCATGACTACTCATGAGCAGCATTGAGTAACATACGATGTCTCTGGGAGTCAAATGTCGGTTGACAGTGCTTCCCAGCCATGTGATCCTTTTAATTTCCACAGCGACAGGATACGGTTGTTCGAAGATCATTTCAACCACAATTGTTTATATGTTGACTATGAGTTAGAGTGTGTTCACACCGAGCCTAATCATGATTAGCGTAACACCATTCTAACGTCGTAGAAAGTAGTATTACAACCGTATTAGTGGCGTTAGTGGTTGCACGTGACTTTGGCATGTGAAATACTATACAAGAAGAGCATGTCGCCGATGTTTCTGATGTGGTGTTATATGTTTAAACGTACAAACGCAGCAACAACATGGTGACGAAAGTGCATGCAGATGTGTACTACGTGCCTGTGACAATTTCCTGCCGTCCCTGAAGGAGCTGTCAGAGAAACAAACAAAATGTTTCCCTTTTCAAGACCTAAAGCAATGGATTCGTCAAGACAATGCACACAAATTCTTGCCGGATATGACGGATGAAAACTGTCGAGGCTAATTACACTCACGTGCCAACGTGACTTACTAATCATAGTTAGCGGTGTGAACACTCTTGCGCTAATGTTGGCTTAATCATAGTTAGCCTAATCATAGTTGGTCCAGATGTCGGTGTGAACATGTTCTTAGATATTGTACATCTCAAATTCAATTAACATTATATAGCTTAAGTTAAGCCGCTTTCTGTCCTAATAAGATCTATATTAAGAACAGAAATCAAAATTGAAATTACCACTTAAAAGTTCCTTCTAACGGGCCTGTTGTGGACAACAGCTATGGATATATCAAGAATGCAAAACCTGAACACGAAGATATTATGAAGATCTATACTGCTTTGTCGTTAGTAGTTTACGAAACCAATCTGTGGTTAGAGCTGTTTTTCTGTCAGACTTTCTAGCGACATTCTACATCACTACGGCTTACCTCAAGAACATGCTTTTGATAGAGTAAATGTTCGTTGTTGGTCTTTCCATATCCAAAGACAGACTTTCAGAATGCCGTCTAGTCTTGGCTACAAAGAACATTACTAATTTCACATCTGGGCTGCTAATGTTTGTTTGCCCAGACTAGTAAAATGGCACTATCTTGCATTATTTGCAGGAAAAGTCGAAGTGAACACAAAATCAGTCTGCTTCATTTTTATTCAAAGACTACCAATGTTTTCCCCAATGGCTGGTTCGGCTTTGTCTCACTAATGACAATATAAAAAAGACAGATAGAGTGTGCTCAGATCATTTACCCCAGACTCTCTTGATACAAATTGGAAGAGGATCAAGAGACTGAAGTCTACTGCGCTACCGTCTGCTATAGGTGCATGCAATCAAAAAAGAAAAAGGAAGTGTACAAAAAAGCTCGAGAACACACAGGTTGGTCTACATCTATACTAACTGCAGTCAGATGAAAAAGGTAGATAAAACATTTCTTAGTCAATTTCAATAACACATACAGCTCAGTGTTCTCGCCAGTACCAGGTCACTACCGTCAAAATGGCAGTTAGGAGAGGGAAGGGACGTTTGGAGTGGGGAAAACAGCATTTATTGAAGGTTGGGACAGAATTGGAAAGCCCTAGCATGCATAGTGTGGGATCACAGATCTAAAGACATTAGTGGTCTTGATGGTCCCAAAGTTGCTACAAAACAATACATATTCTCATGTCAGACATCTGGTAATCTTAGGGAGTGCATGGTCTCCTTGTTGGTGTTTGATAAATTTCTGTTGACCTTTCACACAAGAAGTGCTATTGAGTGACTGTGGTTGCAGCAGGTGTTCTACTAATTACTGTTTATCTTTAATCTCATGTGAGGTCAGCTCAGTTTTAAGTCAACTTGTCATTGTAATAATGTACTGTATTATCTGTCTGTCTGTTTGTATTATGTTACATCTGATTCTAATACAACTAGAGAACAGATAAAGTAATTTTATGATGTCATTACCAAATATGTCAACATCAAACATTTGATGGCGTCATTAATGACGTCATTATATTTAATGCCGTCATTATATTTAATGACGTCGTATTGACAGTTGGAAAAATCCTGGCTAGAACACTGCCTGAGCTGTACTGTACCTGTAGTGAAAACAAAGACAATTCTTTAAACATTTGTCTTCTTGTCAACCATTGCATTCACAGATGTTTGATCTGCAATTGATCTAAAAAATACTGGAACCCACAGCATGTTTGAAATACAATTCCAATTCTTATTCTTCCGTTTATCATTGTTCATCTTGAAACACTGCCTGGTTTGAATTGTAGGCCACAGCAAGATGTGTTCCATCAGCCATTGTATCTCTTGACCATCCTTAGAATGAGCTCATGCCTGTTGGTAAGACTGAAAAAGAGTAAACGGCAGTGGAATTATGGTAGTTGACAATAAAGATACCGAAGTGGAATGTTGTCCCTACTCCAATGATGAATTTGTCGTGACAGTCTGTAACTCTCAATAAGTGGAACTCAGTATGCTATCAGCAATACTAAGAAGGCAACAAGAGGCATTGGAACGCAGTATGGTTTGCATGATGCTTCTAGTGGAATGACAAGAGAATTTTGGAATGCAGTATTAATGTTGGATGATATTCAGTATGACCAGGTTGATCTTCTGCCGAGCCAAACTGATTGGACAACTACAGATTTTGCAGCAGATCCCTGGTATACATCCTCACCTGTCGCCAGGTCAAGATCAGCAGACATAAGTACCAGCACGTTACATTTTTACGTATCCTTGGATAATCAATCAGTTTGTGAAGTAGTTTTATTTCCAGATAGTAAAGATCAGTCATTCAAACCCAGTGACACAACTGATGCAACTGCTACTACAGACAGCTCAGTGTCCGAATATGATGAAAATTGACCTTTCACCGATAATAGACAGCAAATAGATTGTCATTGGATAGTGCCTTCAAAAGCTATTCAAGTGGTGTATGCAATGCAAAACTGGTTATTGCTTTCATCAGTGCCAGTCTAGTTCATGCTTGTCTATTACAACTAATAGATGTAGCTGCCAATTTCAGCCACCAGTAAATACCATGTGGTAATGTGGCGGCAGGTATGTACCGTAGTTTTATCAGCGGCTGTCTTGTTTTCTGGCACTACTTTCAATCAATTCTCAAAGTTATCCTCTATAGAAAACCTTCAAATATTTTCCAATAGTGAATTACCTTATCCAAGATCGGTACTTGTTTTCTGTTGTGACTGACACATGAAAAGCTCATCAAGAAACGGATCAGGTATGTGCTGAAGAACAGACTTTGTGGCTGTCAGGTGATGGAAGATATGACAGTCCAGATCACTCTGCAAAGTATTGTACATCTTCATTGATAGACCAAAACTCTGGTAATATTCTGGATTTTCAACTTAAATGTTCAAGTTTCAAATGTTGAAAACTCTGGAAGCATGGAGAAGATTGGCTTTGAAAGGGCCATGGCAAGATGGGAAGAGAAAGGATTCCAATGTAAAGTTTTGAAGTACCCATACATTGATCATCAGTTTAATGTTTGGTACTTGACAAAAAAACATCTCAAAGAAACTAAGGGAAAGAAAAGTAGACTTCACAGTACACCATATTATACATACATAGTAAATGAGCACACATGGGATGATGACACATGGAATGATACACATGGTATACTTGACAATAAAACTACTATTACAGTACTAAGCTAAACACATGGCACTACATGTGCTCATCTACCACTTTCTTCTACAAACCAGAGAAAGAAGACACGACTAAGGAAAAGGTCATCTGCTCATAAAGCATTGACATGAGTGGTACTAGACAAGCGATTGCTCAATGACGTAGGAAGAGTAAATCTGATTTACCACACTGGTGAGTACAGGTATACCATTCTGCTATGACAAAATATTGCCCAAAATGTGAGCAATTCCCTTTTAAAAAGATGTGGGCACCTTCTTTTGCTTAGCAGCTCTTGAGCACAACAAGAACACAAACAGAAAACAAGCTACGACATCAGAAGGACAAAAGAAGTACAAGCTTGAGCATAGGAAAGCAAACAAAGACTGAACAATTAAACCCATCTATGAAACAAAAGACAACAGCTATGTGATAGATATGATCCATGATGTGATTGAGAAGAGAAACTCTGAAAGTAGCCCAGTCAACATAGCTCCAAACATAGCAAGAACAGAAAAGCCAACAAAAACTAATGCTATCGAACAGAGCCAAAGTCGAAAGCAGATTAGTGACTATAGTTAAAGCCTTTATGTATAGGTGTCATCTGTTCATCTTGCTAAGTAACTTAATTCCTTTTGTTGAATGCAATATAAATCCCATTCTCTTCAGGGAATCTGCTGTGAATAGCTGTCACCACACCAGCTGGAATAACTAACCCAACACCTTTCTTCAGATTTTCATGAAACCAGTACGTAAACTGGTTATGCCGTCAATCGCAGTAATCTGAGAGTTTAATTAAATAGTTAATTATAGAATGTAACAGAAATTATTTCTGCAGAACCTAGAGAAGTTGGAAGCTCAGTAATGATGTCTCCTCGTACATCGACCATCGAAACTGCCGTAAGAAGAACTTCTTCATTGAGGCAAACAGACAGACTGCAAGCGATACATTCCAGACCCTGTAGTTTCCAGTGCAATCTGTCCACATCCTGACAGCAAAGACACTCTGCTCCACTTGGCATATTTTCATACTTTCCACAAGTGCACCAGTCCAAATTTTCCTACCCAGTCTGCTACGTTCACGCCATCTCCTGCCTCATCTTCGCGTCCCTGCTATCCCCTTCAGAGTCAGTGCTGGAAGGATACACCGTTGCACCATGCTCTGGCTCAAAACTATGTCAGTTATCGCTGCCTAAACTATGTCAGTTATCGCTGCCTCTGCTTGTGCTATCTAGTCCCTTGAAAAGACGAGAACTTTGCACAGAATTATGGAAATGCACAGGAACGCACGAAAGCACACGGTCCTGGATATCTTATTAGCAACGTTCTCTGTAGCCTACTACAGATATGGCAAGACCAACGATGAACACTTACTCTATCAAAAGCATGTTCTTGAGGTAGTGATGTAGAATATCGCTAAAAGGTCTGACAGAAAAGCAGCTCTATTTTACTGCAAAGAGGACCTACTAATGACAAAACAGTAGATCTTCATAATCTCTTCACTTTCAGGTTCTGCATTCTTGATATATCTGTAGCTATTGTCCACAATCGCAACGATTCAGTGTCAGCAGGCGGAGCCTAATTCACTAGGAAGTAGAGCAGTAATGCATGCACATTACACACAACAATAATGTAGTCTGTTCTCCATAACGGAAGCAAAGATGGCAGCGTAGCTCTCTCAGCAAGACCTAGAAATAGAGGTCAAGTTGATGCTTGTTGGACTTCTCCTCAGGATGATGCTGGCACTAGAACTTCACGTTGGACAAGATTCCAAAGCAAACTCTTCACTGTAAACCACTATAGCTACTGACTCTGTACCCTCAAGTATACACATATTTTGAAGCATCCCATATATCTTACCATCAGAGAAGTTACATAAATCGCACCTCCTTAATTGCTGCTAAACAGAATCTCCTAACCCAAACAAATCTGTGGATAGCATAATTACAAACACCTTAAGAATATCTTTTATTAGAAATTAGACAATAGATACTTCTCCCTCTAATCGCCTGCAATTAAGCTAAACAATAATTTTTGACTGCTGCAACAATTAATGTGCAATAACATGAGTAACAAGATACTTTCGTATAACAAAGACACATTGCTGTCGCTATAAATCTCATACTAACAACATGTAGTACCTGTTTCTCCTGTTGGTAGTCCTCATTGCCACTGCTTCCATCCTCGTCAGACAGCTCATTTGGATCCTCAATATCTGGGTTATTTTCAATCTCATTTAATGCTTCCAGAAAACCCTTGTTCTTCAATGGCTTGTTGTATTTAGTCTTATGGTCTTCAAATGAAAATAACTCCTTGCCTGACAAGTAACCACTACCAAAATACAAAAATTGCAATTAATTAACTACCAACTGCTAGCCTCATGACCAGGCTCGCTGTGTTGAGACTCGAATACTCAAGAAAGCTGAAAGTGCAGTGAGACCGGTCACAAGGCTAAGCAACTGCTACATGTCACTAAAAGCATATAATAGTAACAAACAAGCACTGAATGACTGCAGTCTATTATCTCAGACTGACAAACTTTACACAGAATGTGCATTTAGCATACACATGTTACACTGTCAACATATATAATTTACAAATGGATTTTGACAAACAAATTGTTCTACTGTCATAAGATGATGATAAATTCTCCACTTGTACAACACCTAATTATAACAGTATAAACTCTGCAAAATGTTTCTAACAAAACCTAGTGTACTTGGACAAACAGATAGACTAGCAAACATGCAAGCAGAAAGAAAGACAGACACACATAAAGACAGACTGTTAATCTATTCATCCTCCACAAGTGCATCTACAGCCTCTGCTATCACATTACAATGCTCAAATTATAATGCCACAGCAGCAAAAACTAATAAAGCTTATCAAGTACTGTGTACTACCATATCACAGTTGATAGCATCCAATAACAGAAAATAAAAATTAATTAGACCTTTAGACTTCAAAGCTCAAACTCCAGCTGTTTACATGCTGGGGAAAACTAAGCCTTGTGGTAAACTGCAACAACTATACATCAGAGTTCTAGCAATGACTATTGACCATTTAATTAATCCATTAATTAATAAACTCATTGACACATTAGTTCTTTGTCTGTAACTGGCCATATATATATATATATATATATATATATACAAGCCATGTAGCCCGTTCTTTGCCCGGGCCAATTAATTAAGTTAATTAACACAATTCCAGCGTCTATAGACTCTTGGGGCATAATAAAATTCGGTTATCTAAGCGGAGACACCCATGGACGACGATAAAGTGGATATCTGTCATTGGAGCATTGAGTTTCATGGCAGAAATTCTTTGGAAAATGCTTGGAGCAGTAGTTGTCAACCATCCAAGGCGAATTTTTGTTGAGAGGTCCGCATGGTCCGTGGATCATGCTGGCCATGACAATTTTGATAAACTTTCTGATAATCCCGTTTAATTAAACATACTTACATACATACATACATACATACATGTGGACATACATATAGACAGACAGACAGACAGATACTTTAGAAAATAAATACTTTATAGATAAACCTGATAAACCTGACAAGTCACATCTAAAGTCGCAGCTATTTCAACATGCCCGTGGAACGTCGTCACTTCAAAATGTTGCTGTCGTTGCATGGAACAGGTGCAGCGAACGTGAATGTCCGTATACAAACCACAGGCTAAAAGACTTTGTTAGTGAGATGTCAGAGTCAATACGCATATATAGTTGTTATCGTTTCAAGATGGCGCCCAGGAAGCGCATTACACTTTATAAGCATAGCAGCTAAAGAAAAATTAGCGTTTGCAGGTGGTAAAATTCCCAAAATTGTAAAGTTATTGCGGTAATCAAGTTATATGTTTATTGCTTGCAAGTGGAGAGCATATCTTCAGACCAAATATACCATGAAACATCTGCTAGGTTGAGGAGCAATGATATGAATCAGAACTTTTTCACCAGCGAGTAAATGCTGTTTCCACATTGTATATGAACCTATTGACGTGTATATTAAAGATTATATACTCGAGATAATGCAGATGGATTCTTTTAGACTTTATATTGAAGTACCTGTTTGTATACTACGTTTTTCGTTGATCAAGTTTCACCGCATATAAAAAGATATATATTACTTGAGACTCGGCTGCATCCAACGTAGCACTGCCCGTGACTGAAGCATGGTTCTTGCAGATGTAGTCCAGCAACTTTCAAAGTTTGTCCTTGTGACTTGTTAATAGTCATTCCCATGCAGAGTTTGACAGGAAATTGCAGCCTAGTAAGCTGAAATGGTAAACTGGTGTCTGACGGTGTGATTGATAGCATTGGTAGAAAAAGTTGCTGTCCTTTTTGTGGTCCGGTGGCAACGACCGTTTCAAGGCATTTTTCCATCATCCTTTTGAGAATAAGTCTTGTTCTGTTTAATTTGCCCAAAGTCAAGTTGCGAACTACCATTAGAAGCATTCCGACTGTTAAATCAAGTCTATGTGGCGGTAGTCCGGCAGGTTGAAGGAAATAAAGAAATTCGACTGAATAAAGAGTTGCTTTGTCGACGTCGTTCACACTGTCAACTGATAGATAAGCTTTGGCTTCTCCTGGAAATTGTTGTAAAAGCTTTGAGTTGATGTCATTAGCAGATTCGTTGAGAGAAGCTAAAATAGCTCGTTCCATAAGCCAGTTGCTATCTTAGTAGTAGACAGAGAGCGCTTTTTGGGAGGCATTTTGACAGTGTACAGGCGGGTTTGCTGTAATGACAACTTTTTGTTGCACTTTAGCCAAAACAACAGAGCATTTGTGACGCCACAATAAATGTGCGACGTCACACTAGGTGACACAACAATGAGTAGGCATAGGATGACATCAAGAAGTACAGATGAATGCCAGCAACGCCTAGGTATAGGACACAGACTACCGAAAATGTCACCAGTTGCTATTCCAAACCGAGAAAAGGCCGCATGCTAAAGGAGAAGTGAGGAAGTGCAGCAGTTTGCGAGCGCATAGGGAACAAACTTTTTGTGACGTCACAATTTAAAAAAACCCACCAACACAAAGCAAAGTACAGGGTAATGGCCACCGCAAAGAGCACCAGTTGCTTTACGAAAGTAGAGAAGGTTATGTGCTAAAGGAGGAGTGGGAAGGAATAGCAGTTTGCAAGCAATTACAAAACAAAATTCAAAATGGCTGCACCCATGGGCCTACTTTCCTTTATATATATATATATATATATATATATATATATATATATATATATATATATGTATGCATAATAATATTGAACAAATGTTGAATTATTTTAACTACATAAACACCATCAATCCACCCTCAATTGAGTGCAGCGTTGTCAAGCGTTGCTTTTTGTCATCAAATTGTCAACTCATACACGAAACTATCTAAACTTGGTACTATAGCTACAGAGCCAACAGCTACTCCCCAGATTCTAAAATGATCATGACACAAGACGAAGACACGACCTCTACCAATTCTTAAATCCACTAAAGCATACACGTACCAATTACTGCATGACATCACTAAATTCTGTAATAACACAATACTAATCAATTACCAAGAACTGCCTACAGAAACTTCAATGAACAAAAATTACTTGCCTAATAAATTATTTCATTACATTTCATGAGTGCCAAAGAAAAACACTTTGAACTTCTTGTTTTTCTTGCTTTCTTCGTCAGGTTTTCTGTCCACCTGCTCAAAGCAATAAGTGCCTAGTTAGAACTCGAACAAACAAAAATCCTACTTAATTAACATACCCTTGCTGGCCAGTGAGGGTAACCTTTCATCTTTGCCCACACCAAATCTCCCGTCTGAAAATCCATGCTATTCAGCAGTAACAGATAGCACAAGCACTGCTACCCACTTCTACAACCCTAGTAATACGCATGCGTAGACCACGCTACCCGATACGGGTCTTGGCGACGTCATAGCCATGCGACGCCTAATGTTTCTTTACTCTTCCTAGTCTAGGGACGAAGAAAATTTGCAACGAGTATTCACTTTAATTTGTGTAGTAACAAATTTAGGGAGCAGTTGAGGCTGCTGTACTGTAGTAGTCTACGCCAGTGGTTGAGCATGGAACGTAGGCTCATCATCAGAAGTCGGAGACATCTTCATTTTTCATTTTCATCTACGTACGCTGGCAAGTAAATACTGTGTGGTACAGTATCAATATACTGCTCTACGGCTCTGTAAGTCTCGCGTGACCAGACCGTATCGCCGCGATTTGGAATGCAGCAGCCAATCCAAGTATGCATAACTCTTCTTATTTTTTAAAATTCTACAGACTAAGATATTATTATAAATTAATCATATGACTACAAATTGCTTGTACACCACATGCACAATTGCAAACATATCTCATTTCAAACGCTTCATATACCTAGTCATTGCACCCAGGTTGAAGTTCTTGGCCAAGATCTTGGGCAAATTGCTTGCTGGTTTCTTGCCACAAGATCATGAAAGATATTGATAGTCATGCACGACCTTAGCTGGTACGCATCCGGTCCAAGAAAGTATATGCATGCAAGAAATTTCAAGTTCACAAGGATGTAAGAAATTGGAGAAATCTTGACATATCTTGTAGCCATATATAGTGTATAACTTTCTGCTATATCTATGCCAAACCTTATAGCTAGTTTACATATTTCTAAATACAAGCTAGCACAGCTACAAATACTGTAGAATCAACTAGCCTCGGGCAGTGTGGATTCCACTCCTGGATAAGACCTTATTCGATTCAGGAACTTGTGTTTATTGCCCACGTGACCGAGTCGTTCTAGTAGCATGTCTGTAAATGTCTGCTGCATAAATGGTTTACCCTGAAAGAAGAAATTTGTGCGGGAGAAAAATTGTGCTTTTTCTAGAAACATCACTACTTGTGTAGAATTAATTTGTGTGACAATAAGGCCGACCCATCTACTTTGTGCGCAATGGACAAATATATGTGGAATTTATTTTGTGTGATGGGCTTGTGATCGCACAAAATCGCACTCATTTTGCTCCCACACAAATTTCTTCTTTCAGAGTATATTAGTAGTACATAATTATTGAGACTCTTCCAGTTTCGTACAGTTGCCAAAAATTGCATAAATTTAGAATATATAAACGAACCAAATAGTGAGAAACACATGCCATACATACAAAAGCATCTATCCTGAGTCAGTACGCAGCTGAGTTAGATCATCGTCATCAGGTATATGTTTAGGATTGGAATGGTGGTTGGAGGCTGCACCAGGAGAAGGCACCAGCTGGCAAGTCTAGAAGAACGAAAGATCGAGTTTCTCACTAGCAGAAACGTACGCTAGTGACTAGCTGGCCTGCCAACTCACCGGACCTGATTCCAATAGAAAATTTATGGAGTTGAATGAAACGTGAAGTAGAGAAGAAGCCACCAAAGAACAAGACGGAACTGGAAGACGAGATACTAAACGTGTGTGAGAGTCTTAGGCAATGTAGATCCAAAACTATATTTATGTCTGTTTTTTGCAAACAGTAGAGGTCGTACTAAATATTGATAGTGCAAATTTGTCATTGCATGGTCTCACTCTTGCATAGTTTTTAGACATTGTTCTTGAATACCAGGCAAATCTAGAAAATCATCTATCCTACTCTACTCTGGTACTAATCTATCAATGGGGCAAACTGTACATTGATCCTGTTGCAGTTGCACAGATGCAGAAAATGCATCTTCACCTTGAATTCTTGTTACTACAGGACTGCTTGCATGAAGGCCTTACTAAAATATTTACAAGAAGAACAAAAGGTGATCTAACATAAAGAAATATTTAGAGATGGCTTTACTAACTTGGAGATAAAGAATGCTTGACATCCCATTCGCCATTGAAGATGCTAAATATATTATGTACAAAAGAGCAATATACTCAGAAGATCTGTACCAATTGGTGTAGGTACTTAATTTAAAAAATTAGTACTTACATGATGTTGATAGGCTGGTGTTGCTACATATCCCACTTCCGATGTTGACCGTCAATAAATAGGGACAATAGGGCCGTATAACTGCCTGGAGCTACTTGTAGTGATTAAAGTCAATTAAAATTATAACACTCACCTAGACATGCTAGCTATACCTGATGTCAGTTGTCTGTACCAATTCAACAAAGGATATTTTGCAGTTTGAACTTGCTGCTACTTTCTCATAGGGGTTGAAGTATAGATATGGCTAGATAACAAATAACACATTACATGTCACAATTAATCAGCAGTTTTCATCCATGCAACCACATCTTGACAGCCAATTAACTGGCTTAATTAATTACATTGATCTTCAGATTTCTCAAACATGCCCTTCTCCTCTGTGTCTAGACATATTAGATCAGGGTTATTTGATTCTTATCTCAAGGACTTCTAGAAAATAACTTTAAAAAAATCAGTACATATAGTAAGCACCAATAATCTTTCATGCATATTAGAGACCTTCTTCAACAGGTTCCTTGAATGTAGGACACGAATATGTATGCAGTCACATTACTAGCATGCCTACAATTAAAGTAACTGACAATCAAAATTATGCATGTTTTAATGAATTAACGTAATAACAGTATCACCTTGAATGAGTGTCTCCCTCAAGAGAATCATTCACTGTCATTTCCCACTGTTTGGTTAATTTAAGGGTTCAAGGGCTCTCTTCATAGCCTCTTTGGTTCCTACATAAATTGGAATGAGATATTACAAGTAACGGCACACAATTGTTCGCTAGCTGTTGTATGATATAGAGATGTCTCGATCATGAACAGTATGTGTGCGACTTTGCATGGTTGCAGACATATTCCTCTGCTTCAGATAGCCCTGAGTTATTTTGGGAAATAACAGTTTCGTGAGTATTGATTCAATTGCACGATCCACAGCAAATCAGAGACTTATATGCCCTAACGCTGTCAACATATGCAGCTAGTGTTTCTTCTTTTGTGAGACATGTACAATACTATTGAGATTTGATGTTGTAAAATTGAAGCTATATGATCACCATCTCCTGCCCCTTTTAAAACTGCTTCAAAAATGTATACAAAATATATACTCAAGAGACCTACTTCAAATTCTAGAAACAAAGTTGAACATTAGTTTAATGATAACGCTCAATGCCATGTACACTCATTAGTGTTGCTAGCAAATGTTGTTACATTCCATGTAAATGTTCACAGTGCACATGTAGAACATTTATGACAATATGTAAAATCGATGTGTTCATTTATTTATCTGTTCCCATGTGCCCTGGCAGTAGCAACTGTTAGTGCGGCAAAAACTTAGTTATCCATCAACTGCACAAACGTAATTATACACAACACCGTTGATATTGGTTTTGCAAGCTATTTTTCAAGCTATAAATTTGTGTTCCTTGTGGGTTAAAATGCAACTTGCCCCACCATTGCTTCCTAATTAAAAGCAATCATAAATATACTAAGAACAAATCTGAAGGGCGTTTAAAGAATGAAACAAAAATTGAAACAAAAATTGAAACATCAAGACATCAGATGTGTAGAAAACATTAGTCAGCAGGTCAAACCTTTCCACTTGAGGTGGTTTGAATAGCATCATTCACCATTTGATTGACAGTTCATACAACTTAGTCTTGATTAAAAAAATTTGGTTCAGCAAGTCTAAAACGATGTTTTGTACTACATACAAAGGCAATTTAATACCAAGCATAAATTGGTAGCTTTTTGCGCTAGCTGCTGGCTCCGCCTTTGCTCGCTAATGGCAATCTTTAGTAACCAAGTTGGGTATCCGGGCACTATCTCAGAGCAAACCCGACAGATGTACGTTAAGAACGTTTAGAAACATAAACACTGACTTCAAGTTCGTCTTCCAAATTCCAAATGAAGCATGCGATCAGATCACGTAGGTAATCACATTCCAGGAAATGGTCTCTGTTGTTTCCGTCTCTCCAAGAACGGCGGAAACCGTTGTACTACTTTCAGACTGTACAGACTGACCTTCTTTTCGTGCAGTGTAATCCGTTCGGGAAATTTGGCGTTTTGTGAGATTCTTTGGCGCTAAAGGCAATGGACGCTGTCGTCGATCGTGTTCTAACAGTTCACGTACACAGGAACACTTTCCGCGAACTCCCTCGATCACCGGACCTCGCTATTTCGGCTGCGCACTAAAGCTGCGCAGTTCTCCGAAGTGTTTCTTTAATTAATTAAGTTAAAGTAACATGAGTTATTACTCTACACTTTTGGTTATACAGTGTACAGTCTACCATTATGCGCCATAATCAACAAATGGCTTCAAAAGTAGAACCAGTTTCCCAATATTGTGTTACATTGTTGTTAGCATAATGAAACAGCTGTCTCTCACTTCCCTTTTCTCCCTTTACTTAAGTTAGCAAAGTCAACTACATTTTAGTGACTAATTAAATTCAAATTTCAACAAACAAACATTAAACTTTGTCAATGAAAGCGAACTTGTAAAGTAATATAGTGGAACTAGACAAATTCAATCTTTAATTAACAATCGAAATAATGCCAAAGTACATGTACTTCATAATCTAGAAGTCTCTAGTGTACAAGAATAAGAGCAGCAGTGTTCAAGTTCTGCCAATCTACCGCTTGAATGGAGTAGACTGTTTTAGTGTGTTCATAGCAGCAACAGCTCGAGATGGAGCAGAAGCTACACCAGCCTAGAACAAAACAACCATCAGCTTTATAATATTAGCACTGTGCTTCTTCCTGCACCTCTGTTCTTCTGTCAGTCTGTCTATTCCAGTATTTCTAAATGTGACACATAGTTTCACAGTACACAAAATGGTACAAAAAGGAACTATGATTCTGAAGGAGCCCCCCTGTTCACTCCTATTAAGTTACTAAATAATTGACCTGTATAAATGTTTGTGCTGTGTCAGTACAAGAAACACGTCAAAGTTATGTTACCGTCATACTGTTTTCAAATGGACTAACAATCTTTCTTCACAAAAATTCAACGAGCCAAAAGAACTTGATGTGCCTAATTCATCCAGACTTCTTCGATACATTGATGGTACTAATGAAATTTTTCAGTGCACCCCACCAACACATTACAAACTTTAAGCAGTAGGTTGAGTAAACTACAGCATGTCTATTTTGTAACTAAATTTTGTAACTATTTTGTAGTGTTATCCCTTCTTTCTCTCTTTGTATCCAGCAGCGGCAGCTTCAGTGATCTCAGCAGACTTCACCAGTAAAACATCGACCTCCTACAATGAGTATATGCAACGCCCAAGTCTAGATCTGAACCAGATTTCAAGCGGACAACAATGCCTAAGCTGTTGTATTAATATAATGGCTTGTGATTATAATATATGTAATAATCTCAATGACACTCTAGAGCTGTAGGAGCCAGTCCGGCCATGCCGGACCACTTTTTCTAGAGTGAAATTTCACTAGAGGCCTAGTTCAGAGATGTAGGAACCAGTCTGGTCGGACCGTCAGTCTGGTTGCGGTCCGAATGTCTTTCAAAAACTGTATTTCAGGCAGTCGACGATAACCCAAAAACTTCCAGTTGAAATAATTAAATAACTAATACATTTATAGTTGAAACAAAGTTAATTATTGCATCTTGACATAATTGCTATGTCCGCTGCCTTGAGATCATTGTGTTGATACGTATTACAGTAATTGTTGGTACTGTATAACTTTCGGTAAATTTGGTGTGACTTTTCTTTACCTACATTAAGATAACACCTAAAATTTTCCAAGTACTGTACTGCACATGCAGAAAGCACCGATAAAATGGAAGTAACCCGAATACTTCACTAACTCCCGGAAGTTTTGTGCACAGCGATGAGAACCACCTGCTTGGAGAAACAATGAGTCTCTCCTGAGCAACACACAAATGCAAGAGCCTAGGTGCATCATGTTCATGATATCATACGTAGTTGGCAAGCTGTACTAAATCTCACGTGACGCCCAAAATCTCTTCTACTTCTGCGACACCAAATCTGTGCATCGTCTTACCGAAATTATGTTACACCGAAAGACATTTGCTTCTGAAATAAGAAAATTTTAAAAAAACCCAAAATAACACGTTACACGGTAAACAAGACTAATTATATCAGAACCCGTTGTGCAATAGATTATTACATACAAGTATGCTCGATGACTGCCTGGAAGCTGTGACACGCCTGAGACCTGGTTCTCAGGTCTTGACGAGTTATCCTTGGATCACACCCTCTCAGCGTGCATTAAGCTGGATTTACAATATGCAAACTATTTGAGCGTTGAATCGAAAGCTGAGCACGTCACGTTGGAAGTATCATCTAGATTTCGACCAATCACAGCCAACCAAAAATGAACGCGTGGCTTCCATGAGTGACAATTACTGATTTCAGCGCTGTACTCGATGTTAAGCGGTCTATAGATTGTGTAGACAGTTGTCCTTGCTTGTGGATAATAAGACCCACATGTTAGGGAAACGCACGGAAATGGATTTTGAGCAAGCGGGAGGGGGGGGGTTCTGCCAGAGGTCAGCCAGTAGAAAATCGAAGCGTAAGTGGTCAATTCAAGAATTCATGCAGTGACATCTACAACGCACTGGCATCATATGGTGAATGGCACAACGTGCATGACTTAACATGTGCCACTCCCACGCAAAACAACGCATGCCACTCCCACACAAGATGATGCAATGCAATGTGACACTCAAGCGTTGGCATATTATAAATCCAGCTTTAGGTCTGACCACTTTTGAAATGCTTCCTACAGGACTGCATCAAACCACAAGAATGCAATTACCCTACATGACCAGAGGCCACTTCAACTTGCACAAGAAATCAAATAATCAAGATAACTGTCACCTACAACAACCACAGTTACACTAGTGACCTCCTTGAGAAAATAAACAAAACAAGCATCTAAGTGCTTCTCATGTAATAAATGTACTCTCGTAATGGGCAAAAAATCTCTGACAGGCAGGTAGTAATTAATGCACCAGATCTCTATCCGTACACAGGAAGTGCACCCAACTGTCACATGTCATCAAATTTGACAACACAGACCAGCATTTGCAACTAGCAACCAGAAATTTGGCAACAGAGTACTAAGTTGCCATTAGATGTCTTCATACTATACCCAATGTATTGCAGTACAGTACATTGTACAGTACATTTATTCTGCTGAGAAAACATTTAGTCTTCCCGCCTACATCTGAATATTGCTGTATTGGGCATGATTCGTTCTTGCATACTTTTGAGTTTCATAGATTCGCTTCAACTAGATCTCCTTGTAGGAAAAGTGGCTTAAAATTTCTTTCACCGTACTATCAATGGACTTCTAATGCAGCATTCTGAAGTGTCTGAGACTGACACTTTTATAGAGTAAAAATGTAAATGTAACTTCAGAGTTAATAAACATTAAGAAAAAGTATTACAGAAAAAAATGATCAGCAATCTCTCTCCATGACTAGTACACCCAATTGACAATTGTCATATTAAATGCTGACCTCCCTTTTTACTATGTGTGAACTCAACCTCTCCTCCACTCAGCAACTTGATCTGTCACTGCACACTTCAATGGCTTGTTCCAGAACACATTAGGAGATTACAGTATTGGTATGACTTGCCATGACGGCTACTGTTGTTGCATAATAACTGAGTGTGCATGACTACAGTAGAGTAGGTGATATGTACGAAAATGAGATGTATGCTTTCCAAGTCACATGCAAGAAACCCCGATCTGGCTCAAAATACCAAGTGCTTTAGCGAATTCTACCAAAACTGCAGTGTAGCAACCTCAATTTCGCAGAACTGAGATTCGACAAAAAGTTCTGAGAACTAATGCCTATCTACTACTGCAAGTTGCTAACCTCTTACTGCATGGTCTTGATCCCTCCAATTCAGGCTATAGAAAGAGTTAAGTCAGCATTTGCTTTCAGTGTGAATTAGAGTGCCAAAGACTTTGCAGTTAATAGAGTGTTTGAATTAGGTATGCTAATTCAAAAAGATGAAATGCACATGTAATTTTCTCAACTTTCTATTGCCCTTGATTGACACCATCGTTTGGCTAGCTGTTAGAAAACCCAATGAAGATCCCATGAGATATAGCTCTACTTATTTGGTGTTGGCACTTGTACCAGTATCACTTGAGTCCTGCCTCAGGTGGCTCTTCCTCCCTTGATTCAGAGTCACATTGTCCTGTAAATTTTGTGCCATGTCGTGACATGTGCAATGACTTCCTTTCTTTTATGCACTAAATAGCGTAGAGTATCAAGGCATCCCTTCCCGTATGTGAGACTATCTTGCCCTATCATTCGTATTATAAGTACCAGCAAGTCTTATAGCTAGTTTTTGTGATCCTCACTTACACCAGGCAGTATTCTGCTATAGACCGGTTGCACTCACATGAGCTAAACTGACCACCCCACGTGTGGAGGACAGGACATTTTCAATAAGTTAGAGGCCTGTTCTTCTCGGTTATTGCGACAGATTGTTAGATTCTGACAGCCGATGTCGCTATAATGCTAAATTGCAGTACGCTGATGGTTGAGACCTTTACAAAATTTCCCTCAGCGAGTTGCCCGAGGACGTTGACTTGTGGCTGCAGCGACAACACGTCGGATGAACTTTTTCTCTGAAAGTAAACTGATTTGAAATCGGAATGCCATATATTGCTGCCAGTTCCTCCTGAAGACAGTGCAACGGCTTCTTTAGCCTGTCAACATCTTCAGACGACAACTATAACTAGGTCTGCATGCATAGTAGCGCTCCCATGCTACATCGTCATCAGTTTCAATGTCGTCTTTAATTTCGCTTGCACATGCACTTCAATCAAAAGGAGGAACGATTTCGTCGTCTCCTTCTCTCTTTGCATCCCTTTGCTGTACAAATTCGTACCGTTCTGTCGTCAATGAATGCCATGACGAATGTCGCAGTTTTTGACTAGGAACCGAATCCGGATTCGTTTGGTCTTCCGTTGCAGAAGGTTTTACGCTTACGAAGTGATCGGAACAGACGCGTGTGTATTTCAAACTGATCTGTTTCAGGCCTTTTCTGTTGATAGCAAGAGATCCATGCCCCTCACGCCATTCCGTCAATTTTTGAAATTTCTCGCCTTTGACCGTCACAATCGCTGGCAAACAAATGAAACTAATGTCTCTGTCATGATTGGCACGGTTGCCGCAACCCACAACAGCACAGAAGTTTTCATTGCGATATTAAAGCCCCGAATGTCCTCCAGCACATGTGCACGTGAGTAGGTTCACGCCTACTGCAACTGGTCTATTAGAGATATGATACGTAAACTTTACATTTCAAACTTGCCTTCTTGTGACTTCCTGTCACAACTATTTGACCTCAAATTTTGCTGTATGCTGATAAACCTCAGAGTGTACTGGCACTCTGATAAACTCTTGGCTTTTAAAATGCTACGAAATAAAATTCAGAGTAAAACAGTAACTGAAAGTCCGTGTTCAAAGT
The DNA here is from genome assembly GCF_963422355.1 of Corticium candelabrum. Classification (NCBI taxonomy): domain Eukaryota; kingdom Metazoa; phylum Porifera; class Homoscleromorpha; order Homosclerophorida; family Plakinidae; genus Corticium; species Corticium candelabrum. The sequence continues at coordinate 7,341,398 of NC_085096.1, read as the reverse complement.
CTTAAGTTTCTCCTGAATGCAAGAGTTCCAAAATTTTTGAAAATAGCTTTATCATTTAAACAATAAATCTGTCTGTCAGCTCGAATGTGTCTGTTTGTCTGTCAGTTGGTCACCACTCCTGTCAGTGAGTTGGCTGTGCCTGTCTTTATGTCTCCCCACCTTCATAATTGATGAAGCTGTTGTTTCTGATTTCTCAAGCTTGCTCTGTGCCTCTATATGAGTAAGAACTTCACTCATATTCGTCTCTAGCACCATACCTCCCATTACAATCTCTTGCAAGATATAGTGCACCTGTTTTTAACATTATGAGGCTACAGCTCATATGATACCACAAAATACGAACCTTGTCTATGTGAAAAATAAGGTCCAGTTCACACACATTCTCAAAACATTTGTCTAATGTCTCCACGAAGACCTAAACACGACACAAAGTGATAAAGTCAACAATAAAAGTTTATTCAAATAGAGTTACCATTGGTACAGGTGTGTAACAGTAAAATGATAACAGTAACAAAACAGAAATACAAACACCACATTACGTACGTAAACACATGAATCATGCATCCACATGTGTGTGCCCACATCACAAAACCATGCAGTCCGTGTGTCTAAAAACAAAACGTGACAAACAATATTCGTCAAGGTAGCGTTTTATCTCCGTGTTTGTTCAATGTTTACATGGACGATTTATTGGGAGACCTCAGAGATTCTGGTGTTGGTGCCAAGATTGGCAAATGTTTTTGGGTGTCTGGCTTACGCTGATGATTTCTTGCTTATTTCTCCTACTGCGGCTGGTCTGCAAAAAATGATGGATATTTGTGTGCAATATGCCAATGTTCACCATTTAAAGATTAATGGCAAGAAGAGCTGTGTTATTGGATTCATTAAAAGTGTTATGTCATCACGTAATCTTCCAGAATTTTCATTGAATGGAATTACGTTGTCATGTCAGGAAAATATCAATCATCTCGGTGTTGTTTTGGATATGCTGGGTCGTGATCAAGTGGCAGTGGATGCCAGGAAACGGAAGTTCTTTGGCGCTGTTAACTCTGCTGTTGCAAGAATGGGAGGTAGTTGCTTGAGCGACAGCACTTGGAAGAAAATAGTAGATATTCAACTATTTCCTATTTTATCGTTTGGTAGCCAGCTGTGGAACTTGGACAAAACGTCAACTGCAAAGGCAGTTGACGCCATATTTAGGAAAGGTATTCGACGGGGACTTGGTCTTCGATGGAGAGACTCACTGTTTGAGCGCCTAGGTAATTGGATGGTCAATGCGTCAGTGAAGATTCGAACAGTACAAGCTTTATTGTTGAAACAATCACTAGACTCTAGAAATGACCTAGTTAGAGGACTATCGTGGAGAGTCTATAGAGATAAGTTGCCCTTTGTAGATGTGCATACTAATATTTTTGCCATCTGGCTGAAGAAATTACGTTCTCTGTTGTATACTTAGCTGTCTGTTTGTTTTTGAGGTGTCTATGTGTATGTGTGTGTTTGTACATATATTTCTCTCATCTGTGAGAGGCTGTACCTGCTGGTATGAAGTGAAATATATTATATGCAAAACGTGCACAACAAATACACAATTTACCTGTATGAGATCTAGTATTCCTAGCTCACTTTCCGACGAATCAACACAGAAAACAAAATATAGAGTGGCATAATGTCGGTAGATAAGACGAAAATCAGATCCTCCAATCAACCTAGAAACAAGTCCAAAATTTTGTAATTGAACATCTTTCAATGTTATTCACACCCACTGTAGAGACTAGCTGTATTAGCTAGTTACAGCAATAAAGACCATTACCTAAAGTTCTTAACCCAGGGTTCTCCCCAGGATTTCAAAATAGCGTGGTGGAGATGGATGGTAGTTGCAAGACATGCCCCTTTCCGCGACAGACGCTCGGATACCCAGACCTTACCCAGGTCATACTGACCTTGTTTGTGCTTTCTTGGAGTTAGATGTACTGTCGTCGGGAGTGGCAGAGTCAGACTGTGACTTATTATGGTCGGCCTGAGGCAGCAGAGCTCCTTGATCCGCTTGACTGGAACTGGTTTTCTCCGGCTCGTTACTTTTAGCTTCTGTATCTTCGGGACATGCTCTCTTTGACTTTCACCCCAATACAGGAAAGAACAAAGTTATTGAACCTGCCACTTTCCTCTTCATCTCCGTGTTCGTTTATGCACGCTCACATTAATGCACACATCTGCATAGCCTCGAAATTCCAGACCTTTCTTGCGTAAACAAACGTCTGGACGCCCTACATTGACTTTGAAAGTAGAAGAGGTAAGTGGTTGACCACGAACTTGTTCTTCAGTGACTAGCCTTTTAATAACGACTTTCGCAGTCAATTAGAACGCAGATCTTCCCTCAATTTTCTTTACACGCGATTGTACTTGGTCACATGGCTGGAATTTCTCAGCGTGGCGCTGTGCCACGCTACCACGTTTTAGAAAGAACCCTGTAACCCTTGACTCTGATTGTGCAACTACACCGTACTTGTTCTTTATAATCATTGTGACCACATAACAGCATGACATGTGATTGAAGATAGCGATATAGTATGGTAATAAACTTCAACTTGTTTCTTTGTTGTTGTTTAATTAAAGGGGAACTCCAACGGAAATAGAACATGCACTCAAAATTTAGGCTTTATTGTAAAACTTCGTACTGCGCTACTTTCAGGCCAGCCGTCACTTTGGTAGCAGAGAAATTTGGGGTTATACAAAGCATGCGCCAGGCTGACACATCATTGGCGCTAAGCTCCGTCTACACCAAATAAATTGCCTCTGTAGCTCAATTATCTTGCCAGTAAACTACATGCAAACTAAACCAAAATGGTAACTAAAGAGGGATATTGTGTTTTAAGGCTTTAGTAGAGCTCTTTGCAACAAAACTAGAATGCTAGAGGCTGTTTCTCCAAGTAGCCTTGACCTTCTCATCTCACAGAAGATGAGGCTAGCACAATAAAACTCAATGGGAATTAGCGGTAGCCTTCATTCTATTGATCTACGAGGAGAAACACGCACAAGGTTCAAGTATGTCAAGGAAGCGTTCTCTACGAGACACCTGCGTAGGAGGACATGCCCCTTCTTGTTGTTCTCTAGTCCTACGTCCACGTCAAATTTAGGTAGCAGTCCGGTGTGCTCACCTTTGGCGACCAGCATGGCTTCTAGATACCTCATGAGCAGTGATAGAGGATTGAGTATCCGGGAATGACGAAGGGGTGGTATATTGCCATGGTCATGAGTCTACATACTGTGCAGAGTGTAAACAACTTACGTACTGCAGTACTAGCTACACCGTCTACCTCATTGCGTTTGGGTAAAAGTCTAAGGCTCAATCAAAGCCATTCTGCACCTGTAACACTTCGCCCAGTTGCTGTTTAAAAGGAGTGTGTCTGTACACTCAGATCTCTCCAAGAGAATCTCATATTTGAACCCTCTGAATGTTTCTCTTCGTAGATTAATAGACCAAAGGCTGACGCTAATTACTGAGCTCTTCTAAGGCCTTAAACACAAGATCCCTCTATAGTTACCATTCCCGTTTAGTTTGCGTTCATTTGGTGTAGGCGGAGCTTAGCACCAATAAAGTATCAGCCTGGCGCATGCTCTGTACATAAGACACGTTTTCTCTGCTACCAAAGCAACTGTTTGCCTGAAAGTAGCGCAACACAAAAGTTTCACGATAAAGCCTACATTTTGAGATCAGGTTGTATTTCTGTTGGAATTCCCCTCTAAGTAGCAATAACATGCCTATTTATTCACAAAGCCTTGACTGTCTCAATCGAAATAGCCAGAGCTGTGATCATACAGTCCGACACGTGGAAAGTTTGATGGTGCAGAGATTAGTGTGGAAACACAGAGTTGGGTAACAACATTCGAACACATCGCCTACTAGCAGGTTCTTACAAAGCACTAGACAGCCTAAGCAGGGCATTCATTAGAAATGACTTTGAATTCCAACAAAACAGTACAAATTCATTCATTGACACAATGATGGCTACACGAGAATGACGTCACACCATTAGTCTGATGTTGAAGTTTCCTAATACCAATCTGATTGAGAACTCCTGACATCAATGAAAACTAATGCCAACAACAGCTACCAACCGAGAAATGCCTAAACACTTTTGATAAGCTTGTAAAAGTCTGATAGCAAATTCCATCAATAAATGTGGAAAAAGTGGCAGAAAGCATTCCATAACGTCTATAGTCATGATAAGGAGACCAGGGAATATCTACCGTAGATCACAGTTTGCAAAAGTGTGCTGTTTGCTGAAACACTTATGCACAACTTACTCATACTTATCAGGCGGACAACGCTTTTCTATCGAGACGCTGAAGAGGGTTTTCTTGCCATCATTTGACATCGACAGCAGTTGGTGATTCCGCGGAAGAGCAGTGAAGATGCCGAAACAGATCCAGACGGTGAAACAGATCCAGACGTTAATACCGCTCGTCTCCTTATCCTTCTATTAGAGTTCATGTGCGACACACCACGTATGAACAGCTGTTTTTACCACACACCCAAGGGGCCTCTGTCGTAAAAACTGGAATCACCTGTAACTTCGTGTTCCAGTTCTTGTCACTTCCATCAGCGCATGCAGCCATTGCTTTTTTCCACAAATGTACGTTAGCACGCGTCTCTGAAATGTTGTGTTAGTGCAAATCTCCAAAATGTCTCTTTAATCATTGTGTTGTTTGTTCATCAATAATAACATTATTTATGTGACATTCAATAATTCCAAGTGTGCACCTTCCATGCCTTGTGAGATTCATGGTCAAATAATTTCTAGAGTAGCATATAGTCACGTATACATCACCAAATGTTGAAAAACTCAATCACTCTCCTAAAGTCCGTCCACTCTGACTTCTCCCCCCTCCCCTCCCCCGGAAGCTTGTGTGATTCTTGTGTGGGCAGATGTTCCCAGCATTTATCCAATGAGCATTTGGTAATTAGCATAAGGGGTGGGTTTGTCTTTCAATTGAAGGCTGTATTGGTTAGAGTAGCTACGTAAACCATTTGCATAACTAGGTTGGCGGAAGTTCATCTGCAATGCACACCCAAAGAACGGCATGACCATGAGCTCTAAAATGAAGTGTTTAGCGTGTCTCTAGGAACTTGCTGTCAAAAGTTATTCAGGATTTACTGAAGGAGAAATGAGTGTGGACAGACTTTAGCTCTTCTGGGGTCGGGTTAGGAGAGTGATTCGTTACACTCCTGCTATTTTTTAACGTTAAGCACTGATTACTGGTCCTTGTTCTATGGTTGCCAAAAACTTGACAACTTGTTGAACATCAGTATCGGCCAGAAAGAACCCAGACTGGCCTTGGAATTCTGCCTTTACCATGGATATCATGCAGCAAACCAAGCAAAATATCCATGTGTTTAATTGTGTAAAACCAAATTATCAATCTCAAGAAAGCAAAATCTTGCCACAAAATTTCAAGTGACAAGCAATTTTGGACTGTAATAAATGTAGTTCCTACATTTAAATTTTTTAGCCCTCATAGAGACTCCTGACTAAAGTCTGGTTTACAATATGATGCTGACAATGCTCGCAACACTTGCAAGGACGCTCACGAGAACGCTGGCAAAGACGCTGAGTAGGTGTCAAATGCTGACACTAAGTCTGTGATTTAGTTTTCATTTTCTCCCGCACCAAGTTGTCGCAGAGACGCTTTCCCATTTTTTGGCAGCCTCCTGCTGGGAGCCCGGTTTTCAATATGTTTTTCCAATCGTCTCTCTTGCGCCTCGCATCTCTAAGCTACCTTGACTTGATCTGCCACAAACAGCCATACCTATACGTACACTTTCGGTAGGCTTCTCTTCCATAGTTTACTTCCAGTTATTTCACTCCTGGATTTGATCTCTGATTTGTTGACAAAAGGCACATGCTTCCGGCAGACGTTAGGACGCTAGATTTGAACTTGAATCAACTATAGCGTTGGCTAGTGCGAGTGTTTACAATATGACGCCTGCCTGAGTGTCATCGCCAGGGTCATATTGTAAACCTAGCTTAAGCCAAGCCAAGTATCCTACTACATAATAGTAGTATCAGAAGTGTGTAATGTTTCCTTGTACCTGTCAGACTGCTTTCAAAACGTTCATTCTCCTATCTCATATTTGAATAGAAAAACCAAATATTGCTAGAACCCGTTTCCTAATAGTGCAGAGTTGTACCACGTGCAGGTGGGCCCGACCAGCGCATTTGACGTGCATTTGACGTCAGAATAGTGCACCCGTCACGTGACTAGACCAACCGCACGTTGTCTAATTTACGATTTGCAAAAATTAAAATGACATTAAAGTCATAGCTTGTTACGTCAGTCAGCCAGCCAAGTGTGGACTGTCGATTGCGTCCCTTCCCTCTTCCGACGCGTCACAGACTCACTTACGTTCCTCCTTCCAGAAAGTTGCACACGTTGTCGTCTCTTTTGCTGACTAAATGAAACGTCTCCCTTACAATCTGCTGCTGCTCATCTTCAGACTGAAATCAAAATTAGAGAGACAAGCTTACATCTCTGCATAAGTTAGTAAACAAATTGGAAAATCTGCTTTAAACGCACGTAGTGAGTGAAAAACTTGGACAGTCGCGGTTTCCCGTGATTATTGAAGACGAGAATGGCTTTGATCATCCTTGAAACAGTTTGCTTAGTGCGCATGCGCAGAAACATTCCTGGGTGTGCAAACATGAGACGATGGAAAATTATCATGGTTGTTGGTGTCATCACTATTGTTGTGGTTTCTATGAATCTTTTGTTTCGTATTACACCTAACGAAGAGCAGTCCGTGTTGGATGGGGAGTCTCAGGTGAAGACAGGAAAATAGGGAATAGTCAGCTAGCTCACTGACCATGACCATGCACGACGAGACCGAATTTTACGTAACGCATACATGCGGCACATTGCTAGAGATATGAAGACAGCTGCGGTATGACTGGAAAGAAGGATTGAACAGGATAGACAGACGGCAGACGAGTAACCGACAGACAGAATTTTATGTGAGAGTGCTCCTGCTAGGTACCATTGATTTCTAACGATCTTAGAAGAGACAAAGAGAATAAATAGTTTTACTATTTTATTTCATGCGCTGTATGTTTATCGGGAGTGTAGTTGTATGATTCTAGCAAAGAACAATCTTTTAAAATTAAAATGGAGTTTTATAGCCGGTGTTGAGGTAGAGCTTTGCCAAGACGCCTATAGCTAGCTAAGTTATAGATGGCGTATATGTATAAGACAGTTATGCTGGACAACTCTGCGTATTCTGTTTGGCATACGTACAACCCTGGTGGATGTAAAGGAATTTTAAAAGACAAATTATTTCATAGTCTGCGCATTGAGTGTGTGAGGACCAATTTGGACATTTGATTGATGGCCAAGTTTGTATCACAGTGGTTGAAGGTTCTAGTCTAGAGTCACTAGTAAAACACTTTGTGCTCCACAATCGTTCAGCTACAATTTCCTCAGATCAATCCTACTGAGGCCACCAAAAGTTTAAACTATTCTATCTCATACTACATCAATTACTACAATAAGCTGGAATTCACAGGAAAAGTGAAGTAAATACTTTGTTACAGCTGACAATTATGGTGTTGGCGGCACACCTAATGTTGAATAGAATACATGTAGTGATGTTGTAAGAAAAGATACCATACTTGCTTGACAATTAGCCCAGGGCTCAGTATGCTTCCAGCTTTGACTTTGGCCAAGTCTCTAAGATTTTCACACCTCCCACTGTAGTCCTTTAATTAGTGTTAATTGGCTCTTTCCAAAGTGACTGTTTGCTAGATTTGCGCCTGTAGGAATACCAACTTTTTTCAACTTGTGCATACCTGTCAACTGTTGAAAGTTTTGATGACACAGATACTATAAAGAAGATTAGCGTTCATATTTTAGGTAGTGTAGCAGCTTAGGCTGTGTCTCCACTTGTTGCTCTTTAAACATGTTTAACGTTAAACATGCTTAAACTCTAAATATGTTTAGCTAGACAGCCTCTCCACTTGTCCATTTTATCCAGACTATTAAACAAATTATCTGGTGTCACGTGTCAACAAGTGACTATTTTTGGGTTACTCAAATTATCATAACCTTTGGGAAAAAGGGGAGGTACTTACATTGACTGAAGCGAAATGACTGAATGCCGGTGCGGCTCACGTATATATTCTACTGACTAGTATATTAGAAGTAGTTGTTGTACAGTGGTGTTAAAGTTAGTGGTGCGAGTTATACGCCTATATCTTTTGTCTATTGCGTGTCTTCCGCTGTGCGTGCGTACCGACTCTAGCCTTCCTTCAAACGACCCGTAACATTGGGGGCTCAGGCGGGAAAGGAAGAGAAGCATAGAAATAACGGGAAACGCTGGTATTCAGTGGAAGAAGAGATGTGGTAGAAAGATAATTGATGGAGTGTTTGGTGGAACTTGGTGAAAGAATGGGACTGCAAGGGAAGGAGTTACAAACCTTTGTGGTTGAGCAGCAGTCGATTGAACGAGAAGAGAGATGTAAAGAAAGGGAATTGAGAGTGTTGGAGTTGGAAAACGAAGAAGCAACACACAGGCGTGAGTTAGAAATGAAAAAGATAGAGTTGGATGCCACTGCCGTAGGCACACGAGTGGTTGAGCCAGAGCCCGGAAGCAAAGGGCGTACAGGCAACTTTCCTAAATTACCTACGTTTCAAGATGGTATCGACGAAATTGACAGTTATTTACAGCGCTTCAAGATGTTTGCAACGATTAATTCCTGGCCGAAGTCTGAATGGGCGACAGCACTTAGCGCATTGCTAACGGGGAAGGCCCTTGACGTTTATTCTAGGATGCCGGATGAAACCGCTGTAAATTATGATTTACTGAAAGAAGCCTTACTTAAACGATGTGATTTGACGACTGACGGATATCGCAACAAGTTTTGCAAGAGTCGTCCACAGCTGTATGAAAATCCTGAACATTTCGTTACACGACTTAAATCACATTTAGATAAATGGCTTACTGTTCCACACAGATGAGTTGGTGATTGGAATCAAGGAGTTATTTATAAGAGAACAATTCATTAACGCCCGTCCCAAGGACTTGGCGATCCACCTTCGAGAAAGGGAGTTGCCAAATTTGGAAGAGATGACGCAGTCTGCAGGAAGATATCTGGTAACATACAATCGAAAATTCCACTCCGTATCAACGTCATGCCTAATCTCTGCGCCGTCAGGAGCTGTCGATCATGACAACATCCAATCTCGTGAAGAAGTTCAGAAAGCTGCTATTCAATGCTTTCTGTGCAAGAGGTTTGGACATCGAGCGTCAGAATGTAAGTCCAGAATTAAGACACAATGTTACATATGTGGTAAATTGGGTCACGAGGCTAAGAGGTGCTGACTTGTGAGACGTGGGACGGACGGAAATACCAAGACCACATACAAAGATGCAGCAGGCGAGGATAAGTCTAAAGATGAACACAGTTTGCAACGTGGTGGGAGAACAAGCAATTCTAGAGACGTCAGTGCTGGATGTTTGTGGTCTCCAACAGTTTGTCGATCACAGCGTAACACGTCTTATCACAAGACAGTAAGACCGCCGACGCTAGAGCCAAGAGGAAAGCAGCGCGTAAGTATTAACACACCAATTGTGAGAACAGCCGTGTCTGAGAGTATGCCCATTGCCAAAGGTTGGGACGGAGATGCTAGGATCACTGCACTCCGGGACACCAGATGTAGTGGAGTTATTGTCAAGCAACAATTTGTGAGGCATGACCAGTACACCGGACACGATGGCTTTATCCAATTGGTCGATAACTCTATCAAGAAGGTACTGATTGCCCGTATCAATGTTGACACCCCTTATTTGTCAGGCACAATGGAAGCGCTATGTCTTCAAGATGCCATTTATGACGTTATCATTGGCAACGTGCCGGGGGCAAAGAGCCCTCATCAAGCTGATTCTGACATCCACACTGCTGCCGTAGTGACGAGCGCCCAAGCAAAGTTAAAGGAAACAACCACCCAGTTGACGGTACCGGAGGCGAGCCCGTTGCTCACGGTGGATAAAGAACGATTAGAAGAACTACAGAATCAGGACCGTACACTTGAGAAATACAGACATTTGGCAGAGGCTATATATAAGTCAGATGACCAAAATGGTCCGAAATATGAAATCAAAGATGGTATTCTCTACAGATTGTGCATTCATCCAAGAGTGAATGGAGGACAGCCAGTGAGGCAAGTCATAGTTCCAGACCCGTTACGTCGTCAAGTGATGGAACTTGCTCATCAGTCTATTTTGGGCGGTCACCTGGGATCGAGGAGGACTATTGACGGGGTCTTTAGCAATTTCTACTGGCCCTCAGTTCGAAGAGAGGTGACCCAGTTCTGTAAATCTTGCGATATTTGCCAGCACACAGACAAGAGAGGAGTTTGTGGTAGGGCACCGCTACAAAATATGCCTATAATAGACGTATCGTTCAAAAGAGTTGCAGTCGACCTGGTGGGACAGATGTCCCCACCGAGTGAAAGCGGGTCCAGATATCCAGAAGCCGTTCCTCTCAAGAACATCGATATGGTATCGGTGGTGGAGGCTCTCCTTGACATTTACAGCCGAGTTGGGAGTACCAGAGGATGTTCTCAGTGACTTGGGAAGACAATTCATTTTGGATTGCATGAAGGATGTGAGGTGTCTAGACTACTTAGTATCAGTCAACTTACTACTACGCCTTATCATCCCATGTGCAACGGTCTCTTAGAAAGATTCAATGGTACTTTGAAGGTGATGCTGAGACGGCTGTGTGCAGAAAAGCCCAAGCAGTGGGACAGATATGTCAACGCTCTGCTTTTTGCATACTGGGAGGTACCACAAGAGTCTACGGGGTTCTCTATTTGAAATAGTCTTTGGGAGAACGGTGTGGGGACCAATCCGAATACTTCGTCACCTCTGGACGCAAGAAGATGATGACACGGATATGCGCACTACCTATCAAGATGTCTTAGAATTAAAGGAGAGGCTTGAGCATACTACACAAATAGCACGAGAAGAATTACAAAAGGCACAATGATATCAGAAACGTCATTTGATTTAAGGGCAAGACAGCGACAGTTTGAAGAAGGTGACATGGTCCTTGTTCTATTACCAACGGAGACAAACAAATTATTGATGCAATGAAAGGGACTGTACTCCGTAGAAGAACGAATTGGGTCAAACGATTATAGAATCAACGTGAAGGGCAAAGTCAAAACCTATCACGTTAATCTTCTAAAGAGATATCATGTGCGAAGTGAGGAGTTGATGCCAAAGGCAGATGACAATGTAAGAGGACTGCTGCTGGAAACAGTATGTTCTACTGTCGTCGAAGCCACGGGTGGCATTCAAGAAGCAGCGAGCGATGACGGATTATTGGAGCTCGGGAATTACCTCAGCACAGAATCCTTTGAAGACGTGAAGTATGGAGACGGGCTAATCAAGGAGCAAATGGTCGAAGTTGTCGGATTAGTTCGAGAGTTTGCGGAAGTGTTTACGGATCTTCCTGGGACAACGACCTTGGTAAGCCATCACATTCGTTTGATGACAGATGTGCCGGTTAGCAGCAAACCTTACGTAGTTCCATACAGTGTGCGCAAGTCTTTGCAGATGGACATTCATAAAATGATAGAAATGAAGGTGATACGTCGTTCAGAGTCGTCCTATGCATCACCAGTGGTCGTGGTACGCAAGCGAGATGGGACTAACCGCATCTGTGTAGATTATTGCCGACTTAATTGCATCACCATGCCAGACCCTGAACCGATAACTCCGATGGTAGAGCTCGTGCAAAAGCTTGGAAAAGGTTGATTCTTTACCAAGCTAGATTTAAGTAAAGGATACTGGCAGATCCCCGTCGCTGAGGAGGATATAAGCAAAACAGCTTTTGTTACCCCTGATGGATGTTATGAGTTTCTAAAGATGCCGTTTGGGATGATGAATTCAAGTGCGACACTCGTTTGAGCAATGAGGAAATTGTTTCAAGGGATGGAAAAGGTAAACTCATGTGGACGACATCGTAGTTCACACACTGACGTGGCAGAACCACGTAATTGTCCTTCGTGAGGTATTGGAGCGGATTCTAAGGGCAGGCTTGACAGTGAGACCGTCAAAATGCTTGATCGGAGCTGAGGCTTTAGACTTTATTGGCCATCACACTGGAAAAGGTATGATCGAACCAAACGAAGAGGACAATTCTAAAGTACACAGTGCTCTGCGACCCACAACTAAGAAGAGCTTCGAGCATTTGTAGGTCTTGCGGGGTTTTATAGAGATTTCATTCCCAACTTCAGCGCGGTGGCCGTACCTCTGACTGATCTTACCAAAAAGTGACAACCCAACAAGATTGAGTTTGGGGAACCACAAGAGAGAGCATATACATTGCTAAAATATGCAGTGACGAGCAGACCTGTGTTACATCTTCCCGATCATGACAAGCCATACACGTTGCGTGTCGATGCATCAGAGGTAGGTGTCAGAGCCATCTTACTCCAAATTCATGATGGCAAATTGTTCCCAGTCGGATATGGAAGCAAGAAGCTCACCGGAGTTGAGCGAAAATACTCGGCTATTGAAAGAGATTGTTTGGCTGTGGTTGGGCAGTGAAAAAATACCTATGCTACTTGTATGGTTGCGAGTTCACTATCCAGACAGACCATCAACCCTTACAGTATCTAGGCAAGGCTAAGTTTATCAACGATCGCGTAATGCACTGGGCTTTATACCTTCAAGGATTTAGAATGCGGATCGAGACCATCAAGGGACGAGATAATAATGCCACCAACTTTCTCAGTCGTTCTCTTGACGACGGTGACTAGGAGTGAAAGTTGAAGTCCCGAAGTTTCTACTTGGAGGGGAGTGGTGTCACGTGTCAACAAGCGACTATTTTTGGGTTACTCAAATTATCATAACGTTTGGGAAAAGGGGAGGTACTTACATTGACTGAAGCGAAATGACTGAATGCCGGTGCCGCTCACGTATATATTCTACTGACTAGTATATTAGAAGTAGTTGTTGTACAATGGTGTTAAAGTTAGTGGTGCGAGTTATACGCCTATATCTTTTGTCTATTGCGTGTCTTCCGCTGTGCGTGCATACCGACTCTAGCCTTCCTTCAAACGACCCATAACATCCGGGACTTTGTTGTACCGTGCGAATAAGTTTCTTGTGAGATTGTCTTCTGGTCGTCTCAAGAACAATCAGAGACACAAGCCTTTGTCTTCGCCGAAATTGCTATCTCCAAACACTCTGCATCAGTCTATGCCGTCTCTGAATTTCCTAATTCTGTCTTCTTCCAATAGTCTCCAAAGAAAGAGAAAGAACTAATATCCATCGTGGTGGAACTTGTGCTACTATCACTTGACCATTAAACCTAAACCATTTTCATTAAACTACCTCTGAAACATGCCTAGCAAAGGCTGTTTAGGTTTACAGTTAAACAGTTTCAACTCTAGTGGAGACGCGATTATTCTTAAACATGTTCAGACTTGTTTAATTAAGCTCTAGTGGAGACACGCCCTATGTCACTTCTGCCAATTAACAACCTTTAGGTGTATTTTTTTACAATGGTCCTATCACATATTATGTACTTGACCTTTGAATCTGGCCAACCATGGGGTGGGGTAATAATCAAGCGAGTATATTATGTTTTGACAGACAGACACAGACATTAGTTATTTGTGATCTTTATGAGTCATATATCTGAAGTACTAATTTTAGAGTAGACTATTTTGATGGACAAACAGACAGAAGACGTTTCTTTGTATGCATGTGCAGCAATACTTTTGTATTAAGACAGTCTAGTCTATCTTACTCTTCTTCATCAGTAAACTTGACATTTCGTGCTTGCCCACAGTTATATTTTTGCTTCTGGGCATTTTGTATTCTCCTTTTGATTTGCTAACAAACAGACGTTTTCATGCTGTTTTGTCTTACTGTTTCATCCTTCCATTAGGTGTTTTTGTGGTAGACTAACATCTTTTGACAAATTTGGATCTTGATTTGAGATGGGTTTGTAGTCTTTTTTCCTTATGATTTACAAGTGGCACAGCATTTGTGGTGTTGATATGAGGTCCTCTATGCCTATTCTTGCTAACTGTTGTGACTGTTTCAAATTGTTTTTTATTTTTGAAAAATTATTTGCGATTTTGGACCATGGTTGCATGATGTTTCTGGCTACAGGTGACATGGTTTGATCTTACAGTATGTCATTGCTGATTGTCACTTTTTTGAATTGGCATAGGATCCAAGAGCGAATTATAAAGTAGTATTTACAAGAAATGTGTGAATAGTCTAAAACACTTTATAGATTGTGTTTGTCATGACACTTATTATATTGAGTGAACCTGCAGAAGTTAATCTTTGTACACTATATGAAAAAGTAGACATTACAAACAACTCAGTGTAGTTTAGCTGCTGGCCATGATTAGTAACACCGGTGGATGAAAATACATGCATACGTATTGATTTTTATTAAATATAACACCTAGATAAATAAATTAAATATAAATAAATTAGATATAAAAAATCTAAACTGGCACCCACGCTCGATGCAGTTGTTAGGAAAAGTGGCAGGAAGATTGGGATTTTATATCGTCATCATCTCCTTGCCACCATCTCGAAAAGCTATAGTGAAATCAGTGATTCATCCTGACCTAGATTATTGTGCTGTTGTATAGAATAATGGCACTGCGGGCATAGCGAAGCAGATTCAGATAATTGAAAAGGTTTTTGGGAGTACTTTCTGGCCTGAAACCAAGGGAATCTACTGGAAATGTGTCTTCTGTCTTCTCTAAATTTGGTCTCCAATCACATCAGGCCAGACACTCTTTCTGCCTAGGTACACTTGCTCACCGGTGTCTACATTCTCTAGCTCGTAACAGTGTCAACTTGCGGTATCACTCACTTGAAAATCATCATTAGGCCGCATGGAAAAAATTGTCTGGTTGGGGTAACCCGCCCGCCCGTGTTTTTTTTTGGAGCTCAAGTGCTGCTGAGTTTTTTATTTAAATATAGTTTTTGTTGGCTTGGGCATACCCGTTCGAGGGGGCAAGTGTTTTGAGAGATGGCAAGATTCTTTGTGTGGCTGGCGACTGTAGTCTTGTAGGAAGTTGGATTCAGTGATCAAGTGGATGATGTACTCAGCACGCCGTGTTTGGACGTCTGCTGTTTTTTGCACATACGCATGCTGAGAAATAAGATGTCTACTGTTGCTCTGTGCATATCTGTGTCTGAGGGGCACACGATTTCAGAGATGGCAAAGATTCTTCGTGTATCTGGCGACTGTAGTCTTCGTGAGGTGTTGCTGGAAGTTGGATTCGATGATCGAGTGGACGATGTACTCATGCAGCGTGCGAACTGCGACGACAGACACTTTATCCGAAGATGATGATTGATAATAATTAATAAAATAAAAATAAAAATAAAAGCTGTGCCCGTCCGCTCGTCTTTTTCCTCTGCATGTTACCCCAATCAGACAATTTTTTTGTTGCGGCTTTATCACACTTGTCTTACTCGATCAGGACTACATGCCTAATCCAAACACTGAAGCACTTCAGCAGTTGTCATTTCATCGTGCTCAAAAGTTCTGGACTCATCTTCCATGTAGGCTAAGAATAGTCTCTAAAGTCTCTGATTTTAAGCAGCTTCTACGGAAGTTCTGTTACAGTGTAGATGATATTTGGATCCCTTTGTTCTAAAATATTAGATAGTATTTCACGTACTATATAGTATGTATGTTAGCATAAATATTCGTGTATGTTTCTAGACAGCGCTTGGTATGGTACAGTACCCGGAAGATTGACTGCTGAGTTGAGGGTTTTTTGTAGTGAAAGAAACACAAATACAAATACAAGTACAAATACTGATATTAGATCTTCCAACTGGTGGCAAGCAGGCAGACAGGCAGAGAAGGGTACAGTATAGTAATTGAGTAGTAGGGTATGTTGGAGTGTATGGGGTCATTGCAATAATTTGTGTTTCTGTTTTAGAAAAGAATATCTCAACTGCAGCATGATGTAGAGCTTTTAGAGAACCAACTGAACACAGATAGGCGACAATACAACCAACTAAAGAGAATGACTGTTGATGTCCAGCCAAACACAAGGACTGATAAAGATATTATGCTAAAACATGACCCCAATAAAGTCAAGGCTTCTGAATTAAAACTGAAGTCAACCTCTGCAAATGACAAGAAATCCTTGAGTAATCATTCTAAAGTAGAATTGAACATCCCCGTATTATCGTATCCATCAGTAGACTGTCAGTTCAGTGGTGAGCCAAGTGGTCTAAAGTCTGATGTGCAGATGTTGGATGTTTTTGACATGATTCCATTTGGCACTGTTGATGGTGGAGTGTGGAAACAAGGGTTTGAGATTACTTACAATTTAGAGAGATGGAAGGATAAGCCACTCAATGTCTTTATAGTACCACATTCACACAATGATCCTGGTAAGACAATTTGGATAGTAAGAGCTGCACTTAGACAGCGATACAGATGATAACTAAAGAGGTTCTCATTTCATTTTGCGGTATCTATCTTTTCAAGAGAGCTCTTTCACTCATGTCTACCATTACATATTGTATGGCACACAGCATGTATATGCACATAAA
This sequence comes from Corticium candelabrum, assembly GCF_963422355.1. Taxonomy (NCBI): domain Eukaryota; kingdom Metazoa; phylum Porifera; class Homoscleromorpha; order Homosclerophorida; family Plakinidae; genus Corticium; species Corticium candelabrum. Next base: position 7,324,783 of record NC_085096.1, on the reverse strand, counting down.
ACACAATTGTGTAACTGAAAAGTCACATAGTGTAACTAATGTCAGTAGCAGGGATGTCATGAGTTAGGTGTATCACCTAGTGAATTTGCTTCTAGAGAGCCAGCTGCAGACAGATGAATGGACTTTGGTTGCTTGCGTGTAATAATGATGGTCAAGGGTTGTTAAGAAATGTTGAGTAGCATGCCAAGCAGGAAGATGCCATGATACAAGATAACATATAACCAGTTATTTCTGCAATCATTACATTTCTACGAATTCTGCGAAGAAATCACAGAGCACACAAATAACATTCACAGATATTTAGTTCTATTCCCAGAGTCCCAGGATGTCACTGTTGCAATACATGTGTGACACTGTGTGTGCCAGTAACTGTCTTCCTGGTTGGAATGCAGAAATTTTATTCACAGTAACTAAAACTCTTGTCTAAATTCTCTAATCGCAGTAATTTAAGATCGTAGAAATAACTGGTTATACGGTATCATAACTCTGCTTGAGATAAAACTCAACACACTTTGTGACAATGGGAGTCAAAGTCCAATGTTTAGTTATGGTCATCCAACTGGCGGCTGAAAAATTCATCCTTTCCTGTATGTCTCCATTTCACCACCTCTGCTGATTAATTCTGAACCAACTAAAGCCCTCGTTTGCATTGGTTGTTTCTCAGGACTTCAATTCACTCTCTGGATCTCATGACACATAATTTCATGTTCTCGTTCTCTTTCTCAAATAGTTACACTTCTGCTTGGTTTTCAACGAGATACACTTATCCTTAGTTTTGTCATACAATGTTGAACTTTTTGTCTCTCGCTTCCAAATTTAGTAGAGACCCGTCACTCAATAAAGTTGCTTTCACAGATACTTGGCATCACTCCCCGTTAAGTTGAAACTTTAGTGATATGGATTCTACACCTTGACATTCTCCTCGATGCTTTCCACAAAACAACCCTTGACACTGACATAATTGGCAGATATAATTGAGCAAGATATATAATATTTAGCAATAAGTCAAGAGGAATTGAAGGAGATACTGCAAGGACAAATTTGTAGTACTATTCTTCTTGGTGCTTGAACACAGAATGGTTTAGTGGGTGATAGGGCTGGAAAATCTAGAATTGTTTATCGAAGGTCTCAAAGATCAGCTGGTGAAAATGGAATGATAGTTGCAAGTTCAAGCAATAGTTTAGACAATGTCTGTTTCGCTGCAATTATGAATGTGTAATCTCTAAATTTGACGTTTAATGAACAATCAATCACTGCAATAAAGACAATTGCTTACTGCAGATTTTGTATTACAATTCGATCTGTAGATTGGGGTGAAGACTTTCTTTGTTTGTTAATTCTATTGTACTTCGCTTATCATGGTTTAACTATTTTTAAATTAATCACTTGCTGTTTTACTTTTGTTTCATTTTGTTCCACAGCCCCACTTTATTGGAAATTGTTACACATATTGTCTTTGGGTAATATCTTTGTACTTCTTGGAGGCTGTGGGTTCCTTCTTAATTTTGTTTTTTCTTCATAGTTTTTATTTCTTCCATTTGTTTTCTTTATTTGTTTTCATTGCTTTTTCCTTGTTTGTAACCTTCTGGTGTGTAGGCAATGTATGTTGATCTAAAATTGTTTTGGTGAGACAAAACAAACATGACATGTTCTGTGATGTTTATTTTTTCTATATATTTTATTATTCCCATAGCGTTATAATAATGTCAAGAAGTTTTTGCATTGCTAACCAATGTAGCTAAAGCTCAGATACCAGAAGCAACTCTGAACAAGTGACAGTGAACTCAATAAACGTGGCACTTTGTGTTATAAGTTTTGTAGTAGTGTCTCTGGATGTTATAAAACCAAAACTGTTACTAATATTTGATAAAATTGTATGAAACAATGTTTTCTTCTTTTTTATAATTTCCCTTCTTAATCATCTCTTCCTTCTCAATTATTTCCCCCTATTGACTCACATTCAAAAATATTAATTCCTCTGGGAATTATTTGGAGAAATACGATGTGTGACTCACTGTTGCTTTATGTGAGTGTTTATGTAGTTCACTCTGATGTTGATTGTTTTGAATTTAAACGAATCTGGAAAATATTGAAATGCACATTTTGGAAGTGGTGGAATTCCTTTTTGTGTATTTGGATTCATTAAAATTTGGAATACTGTATTATTCTTTCAATAGAGTAATTTATTGTGGTTCTGGCCTTTAGTAATAACTAGATACATGGCCCGTCCTTCGTATGGGCAAGATACTGTAGTGTTCTGACCGAAGATGCAGTCTGAGCGTGTGTTGACATGTCACGTGCAATCTTTGTTGCGAGGTCCCGGATGTGCTGAATGAATCCGAATCTTGTCTTCGTGTTTGATCAATGGAAGTCGACACACTTCCCATGTAGCACTTGGTACAGAAAACGTGTAGGTTGGATTTGGTGTAAATGCAATCAGATGGAGAGAAAGGAAAGCGCTAGAAGAGTAGGTAGAAGTATTCAATTGCTCGAAGCTTTGTGAACGACGACGGCACGTACGGTCCACACAGGACAGGTGAGGGCGTGTGTTTGAATGAACTAGAATGTGTAGCATTTGCGTAATTGAGAAATTTTTACGCTTGGGTCGACCCCTTGAGAGGGGACCCAGTGCATAGTTTTTTTAATTTTTACGCAAACCTTGTCCTTCACGTGTCGAGTGTGCGTGCCGATTTCGGTTACAAACGGACAAAAGACGTGGCCGTGTATTGCAACACACACACACACACACACACACACACACACACACACACACACACACACACACACACACACACACACACACACATAATTTGAGTTTTATATATACTAGATTTGAGAATTAAGATGTTTCAAATTATGAGGACTCAGGAGAGAAATTGTTACTGTGTTTGTATTTTCATTGAATGGAATTATGTTGTTGTGTCACGAAAATATCAATCATCTCGGTGTTGTTTTGGATATGCTGGGTCGTGATCAAGTGGCAGTGGATGCCAGGAAACGGAAGTTCTTTGGCGCTGTTAACTCTGCTGTTGCAAGAATGGGAGGTAGTTGCTTGAGCGACAGCACTTGGAAGAAAATAGTAGATATTCAACTATTTCCTATTTTATCATTTGGTAGCCAGCTGTGGAACTTGGACAAAACGTCAACTGCAAAGGCAGTTGATGCCATATTTAGGAAAGGTATTCGACGGGGACTTGGTCTTCGATGGAGAGACTCACTCACTATATGAGCGCCTAGGTAATTGGATGGTCAATGCGTCAGTGAAGATTCGAACAGTACAAGCTTTATTGTTGAAATGGTCACTAGACTCTAGAAATGATCTAGTTAGAGGACTATCGTGGAGAGTCTATAGAGATAAGTTGCCCTTTGTAGATGTGCATACTAATTTTTTTGCCATCTGGCTGAAGGAATTACGTTCTCTGTTATATACTTAGCTGTCTGTTTGTTTTTGAGGTGTCTATGTGTATGTGTGTGTTTGTACATATATTTTTCTCATTTGTGAGAGGCTATACTTGCTGGTACGAAGTGAAATATATTATTATTATTATTATTATTATTATTATTATTATTATTGAAGTCTAAGCTATGCTTTTTTAGTTCAGAATAGTACTGAGATGTGATGCTAACTAGATTAATATTGGTATATGGCAGGTTGGTTAAAAACGTTTCAGCAATACTATGTAGCACAGACACGTCAGATACTGAACAATGTTGTGGATGGGTTAAATGAAGATGCCAGTCGTCGCTTCATTTGGGCAGAAATATCCTATTTTGATCTGTGGTGGAATGAGCAGTCAGCAGAGAAGAGGGGTATTGCAAAGAAGCTAATAGAGAATGGGCAGTTGGAAATAGTGACTGGAGGATGGGTCATGAATGATGAGGCAAATACTCATTATTATGCTATGATCGACCAGATGATAGAGGGACATCAATGGCTGAAACAGAATTTAGGTGAGATGAGCTTCATAATTTAGTGTAGTGTAGACAAGCATTCCTTAATATATATATATATATATATATATATATATATATATATATATATATATATATATATATATATATATATATATATATATATATATATATATATATATATATATATATATATATATATATATATGTAATCAGGCTTCAAGCCAGGATTAAGCCAACCATCATTTACATGATGTCTGTGCTCACAATATTTAATGTTATGTTTGAAATTTAATCATGTTTACTAAAACAACTCCACTTTCTACTCGTGTGCTAGTTTTAGAAGTAGTACACTATAAATTGAAGCTTCTATAATGTCCAGGTCTTAGCAATAGTAGTGTGAGAACAAACTCAGCGCCAGTCCCTTTTGTATAGTTACTCGTTCTTGATCCCTCTTTCTTGTCAAAAGAATAGAAACAGAATGAAATAGAACAGAATTGTCGCAGACTGACGGGTGCTAGAGTAGAGGCACCTGGTTACAGATCTGGATCACATAACCGGAAACTAAGTTGCCATTCCAAGACGAAGAGCGGCAACTTTACCTTACAGTGGCAATTTTGTTTCCAGTCATGTGATCCAAGACGTAATCACGCACATACTCCACCATGTAAGGCAAAGATGGCCTAGCATCTAGGGTAGCTTACAGAATAGATCTTGCATGCACATGGTTTTTGCAGTACTAGTTTGGTTGTCTATTTCTGTTTTCTGACTAGGATTGTAGTTTTGGTTATGGACTTTCTAAAGTTTGAATCATTGCACTGTCTGTAGAAGCAAGGTGATTATGTGTGACAAATTCAATAGAGTCACTCTTACAGAAATGGCAGTGGTTACTGATTTGACTACAATTTAACTTTTGAACATCTCACGGCAGATGTTTCATGATTTGTGGGTGTTTTGATGTCCTTAATCAATATCTAAGATTCTGGCAGTAGCTCTAAGTTTCATGTAGACCTGGTACCTTTTGAAAGATAGTGTCATTTGACTTTGTAACCTTTATATCTTTCATTGCGAAGTAGGAAGTAATTCTGCTGGTAAGGGTGTGCTTGCACATGTTTGCACAGCTTGCTATTTGTCATACTTGGTCCATTAGAGGCATGCCACTTTTACTGACACTTAGGTATGTCACTTTAGCAACATGCATTGTTTTGATGAGTTGCTTTAGCCGGAAGTGAGTATCTTGTTAGTGAATTACAATCAGCAAATTGAGCATGTTCATATTTTTAAATTGAGTGAAAAATTTAATGCTCAAATGTTTATCATGACAGTGAATCTTACTCCTGTTGTTAATTGTGATAACGTGCACGTGGCAATTAATCACTTTAGAGGATGGTGTAGAGAAGGAATATAGCAATACATACTTTTACTGTTAATTGCATGCACTGTTATGCTTTTCAACCTGAGCAACAATTAGCAATATTAAGGTAATGAGGCCATGACTGTCACAAATCAGATGAGACGAGTAATACACTGTTTAAGCACATACGTATGCTTGTTATACTACAGATTTAAGTATTTCAGAGCTGAACTGGCATTTTTGCTAATAGGTGTCATGTGCAGAAGATGTAGGTTTTGACATATTACTGCACTTTAATTTATGCTAAAATATAGACTAAAGAATATTTTGGTTTGCTCTTCTCTGTTAATAGAAATACTGGATGAAGTCACCAAACATCTTAGTCTATATGTAACAGACTGTTTATTATAAGTACATTAGAATTAGAGGTAGTGCGCATGTGTGGTAGAATGACTGGATGTATGTGGGTTTGGCACGCCCGGGTTTTGACAGTCTAACGTTAGTGCCTCTTGAGTTCGTTAGAAAGTAGTGTCCGTCCTGCAAATAAACCTGGATAAAGCGTATGAACCGTGTTATATATACAACATAGAATTGAGATCACTTCGTTAGTAGAATTTTTGTTAAAGGTGCAGGGTCACTGTCGGACATGCGCACTTGAACCGATCTCAAGTGACGTAGCTTTTGCGTCGTAGCTATTGTACGTAACATATGTTCAAGTGTCCTAGCAAGAAAATCAGTTTCGATTGCCAGTAAGCCCTTCAAATGCTGTTCGTATGTTGCACATGTGTTATGAGGAATTCAGTCGGTGTGACTCTTTTTAACATCGACTGAATTCTTCGTAGCTTGTGTTGAATAGAGTATCTGTGTTAAATTCAGTCTGGTGTTAAAGAACAATACAGAATGATTTCCTCGATCACTTGATTAGGTGTAAACTTTCTTAACACGTGTGCCATACGCTCAGACTGTTTTCTTCAATGTGCACTGTTAAATTTTGTCAAATAGCGTGCATTAGACATTAGACTTCGAACTTTGTTACATTACCTACAGTAATTGAACTAACCTTACTCGGTGATAAATAGGTTATTATATTTAGTCTGTGCTAGAGAATGCGTTTAAAACGCTACACTATAAATCTTTCTAGTGCATTTGTTGCAGAGTTCGAATTCGTCTCTAGCTAGTAATACTTCATCTCTAGTGGAAGTCCGGTTGACACGTGCACATCTACACAAGCAATCTGAAATATTGCCTGGGGCTTCCCTGATCTTGTCGCATTAACCAACACAAAGCAGCTAGGAGCATACTGCTGATGCGCGACTGTCTAGTCTAGATTGTGTAGTTGACTAGATCAGCTAGCTATAGCTGGCTCACGAATGGAACTTGTAAGCTAAAACAGGTCATGCATGGTACCCTACGAAGCAATGAGATTGGATGTCTGTTGGTTACAGTTCAACGAAGAAGCGGTCATTTTGCCTAACGTCTAATGCACGCTATCTGACTAAATTTAACAGTGTACATTGTTAAAAACAATTGGGGCAAATGGTACGCATGTTAAAAAGTCTAGACCTAACCAAGTGATTGAGGACACTATTATACATTGTTCTTTCAAGGCCAGACTGAATTTAACAGAGTCTTTTAATGTCCGACTGAATTTAACGACTGAATCTAACACGGATACTTATTTAACACCAACTGAATTTAACACGACACATACGCAAAGCTCACCAGACGAAACTACTGCAAAACTGGGTATGTAGGGTGTCGATTGACGGGCACGGCAGCAGTGTAAGCTTTAAACAATACAAATTTTTGGTGCTCACTGTGAACTGAGTGTGCTTGGTTACTCTGAGAGAAAGACGTTACTACGGCAAATGTCGCATACAGAAATGTGATGTGTGCATTCTGGTCACGTGCAGAGCGTAAAGAACTCCAATCTGGCTCGAAGTACGAGGGTGCTTGTCAAATTTTACCGAAACTGCAGTGTAGCAACCTCAGTTTGAGGGGGTTTAGAAGAAAATTCCAAGAACTACATCTAAAAACCTAGAATTTAGCTACCAGAGTCACGGTCTAACGCAACCTCATACTGCAACATCTTGATCTTTCCAATTCAGGCTATAGAGAAACTTCAGTCAGCTTTGCCTTCAGTGCAAATTAAAGCGTCTAAGTCCTCGCGGTTGCTGAGTGTTTGAAAGAGTGCACCCTTTTTCAAAGGGATGCAGTGCCCATGTCCGAGCGTGACCTGCACCTTTAATTAACGACTGAGCAGCAGACAGGCCATTGCAGTAGGACAACTTGACTGTGGTCACATTTATAATCACTTCAGGTAGGCAATTTATGTACACACTGACTCTCTATACTCTTGTGCACCATTTTACAGCTGGACAAAGAACTCAAACGTTGCCGCCACTGTTCTTGCTGCTAGAAATTTTAGAATGAAGGGCACTCTACTCATTTAGTTGGATAAATCGACAAAATAGAGTGTTTTCTGGATAGTTGTTATGTGTAATGTAACAGTGTGCACTTGTAGCTTATGTCACGTAGTGGAAAGTTTGTTGGGGTTTTGCTCTGAGCTGAGTAAGCTGTTCATACACCAGTCATGTAGTAATTGTTCAATATTGTTTATAAGTTCATAGTTGTTCCTCCAAAGGGCACAGAGGGTAGAATGAAGTTTGTGGGCTCTGGAAAGAAAGCAGTGTCTTTTTCAAAACATATTAAGCAAAAATACTGGTGCACACATACGTAAGTATCACATTTGCTGTGTCATTGTATGTAGTAAGGAACTCAACTACATTTAAGTGCTTAGTACTTGGAACTCAGTTTTGAAGACTTTATATGATGTACTGTACTTGTCAGGAAGAAACATTTAATCTTGTAGAGTACTTGAATGTTCCAATATAACAGTCAAATTCAAGAGGATAACATGCTTAAAACTATTTGTATTTTGTGTTTGCAAGGCATTACACCTCATTCCGGATGGGCAATTGATCCATTTGGTCATTCTTCAACTATGGCATACTTGTTGGCAAGAATGGGATTTGATTTCATGTTAATTCAGCGAGTTCATTATAGTGTCAAAAAGTATTTGGCACAGAGGAAGAACCTTGAGTTTCGCTGGAGGCAGAACTGGGGTAAAATTGTTTTCTACTATTTTGTTTTTCTTATGCAACTGCTAGTGTGTGTGTGTGTGTGTGTGTGTGTGTGTGTGTGTGTGTGTGTGTGTGTGTGTGTGTGTGTGTGTGTGTGCGCGCGTGCTCATTTTATACTTGTGTAGATCATAGTAGTACTACTGACATGTTTTGTCACATGATGCCATTCTACAGCTATGATATTCCTCACACTTGTGGACCAGATCCAAAGGTTAGCACTTTTGTGGTGTGCATTATTTTAGTGTTTGACTGTTTGTGTTACTAGATTTGCTGTCAGTTTGACTTTAGACGTCTGCCTGGTGGTGGTATGGTGTGTCCATGGAAAGTACCACCAGTAGCAATAACAGATGCTAATGTGGCAGCTAGGTGAGACATGGACAAAGTTACAATAAATTTATCAATTTTGGTTGTGTGGTTTTTTTGTTCAAGTTTGCTAAAACTTGACTCAGTTGATACTTGTTGTCTGTTTGTCTGTTGGTCTGCATGTCCATTTGTCGTTTTGCGCATTTGCTAAAATTTAATTTGGTATGACTTGCTTTGAATACATTCACACACGACATTATTCAAGTCTCACATAACCTAAAAGCAACTTTGCATTGCTGAATGTCATTGTGGTGTTTCGCAAAGATAGCTGAATAGCCCACTCTTTGCACAGGCAGATTAGATTATTGGTTGTTAGTTAATTAATTTAATTTTGTATGCAAATTTATTTTGTAGCATGAATATCCTGTTCTGAGAATTTATCATATGTCATTCACAAGCATTTTTACTTTGTTCTGAAGAATTAGCAGCTGGATAGAATTCTCATGAACTATTTTTTCTGAGTTGTGTTCCGTTTAATTATATCCTGTTTTGAGAAATTAGCATCCCAAAGTATACAAGAATACGAAAATATTTATGTAATAAATAAATAACAAAGTAGGGATGGCTGTGTACTTTAAGAAGAAGTAAGGGCCGAAACTTCCGCAGACAAGTACACTGTACTCATACTAAATTTACATCTGAAACCAATCTTCCACAATTAAATCCCTACTTTACTCCTATCCCTACTTTGTTTTATTTATTACATAAATATTTTTGTATTCTTGTACCCGTCCTTTATAGAAACATTGTTACATCTCATAGTATATTTGAGAATTGCTTAGACTACTATGTTAATGCTGCTACTCTATACAGAAGCAAGTTTCATTAGTACCAGGCAATTATATGACAAGCTAATTTGATTATGATATGAATCGGCGTGTGTGTTCCAGTAGGACTCGTACTTTCTCTTCTACCAGTTAGAAAGAACGGTCTCTATCACACGCACGTGCATGTTTTTGCGAAGATCTTGTGAGGGACACAGATCCTGTTTGCGGGCCCACTCAGAACAGGGAATCCAACGAAGCAGTCGACAAGTCAATTGGCACTTAGATTTCTCGAGTAAATCAACGGGCATTTCAAGTAACAGGCAAAGAACAGCAAAGCGAAGATCCTGTGAGCGACACGAAAATCCCATGAGCAAAACGAAGATCAAACTGGCAAGTGATGTTCTCAGGTCTTGTGAATAGTAAACCAGCAAGTGTTTCAAGTTATAACACGTAAGGAATGAATGCAGAAGCAAGATTCTGTGAACGGCGAAGATCCCACGATACAATCATGTGTCACTTATCTGACGTTCGCTTATCCGACAAATCAAGCTTGCACGTGGGTGATGATGTGACAGATGATGTGACAAATAATGCATCGTGCATATTATATAGATTCACAATCAATCATGAAAAGTATAATTTTTATCTCTAGATCAAGAAGACATTTGGTTTGTTTAAATTCAGTTACATTCAGTATACCTAATGTGGAAAAAATGCCGTATAATATGAACAATAGTTGAATACGTAACAGCTTCAGTTATCCAATATATTCACTTATCCAACAGGGTTCAGTCCCAAGGGGGTCGGATAAGTGACACGCAACTGTACTGGCAAGTTGGCACGTCACACGCAGAGAAAGGCGTGGTGGCGAATGGCGTGTCGAATTTCACATAATAAACGTTGTCCAAACGTGCTAGTGCCAAAGCGATAGTCAAAGATCATGGCTCTTGCGTAGCCACCCAAGATGCTATAAAAATTGTGGCATTTTATGGAAGCATTTCAAAGCTATGCTATCCCAAAGTGAAAATTTGATTAATATTAACTACCGGTGCCATTCCTACGTAGGACTTAGGGAGTGCTAGCATTCCCCGATATATGCCGTTACAGCAGATTACAGAGATTCAGAAATGTGTTAGATATCACATTATGGAGATTGGTGACTGTATAGACTGACGTTATCTCTATATACTGTAAACCAAGAAATTTTTGGTGGCGATGTGTTTTTGGGTATTTTGGTATGACTTATGAGGTACTGAAAATAAATCTGTACGTACCTAAATTTTGTGTAAGGAGCCAGCAGCAATGTCCGGAAACATGGTATCGTTGTATACGGGACTTTATGCCCTAACTTGGATGAAAAGTGCCTTGAGGCTGCTTGCAGCCCATGCAAGTCAGCATACCTCGCCGTACTTGCACGCAGTTTAGAGTCGTATTGCCAATACTGTAAACGAATTCTTTTGCTCTTGCTTGCGGCAGTCTCACACATAGAAGCATCAATCTCTGCATTTGCTGAAGCGCATGGGGCCTGGAAGGCAGTTCTTGGTATTGGTAACTCGTCTCTTAGAGTTGGATTTGCCTTCCCTAGCCATTTCAGAAGGCTTGTCATCCTGCACATTTGCTAGAGCTGGGTAATTAAACAACACACGCGTGTAATATGTAGTAGCATGCGCACTTACACTCACACCTACTATTTAAACGTCAAACTTGTAATGTCTGCAATTATCTACTACTAGTAGTACAGGAACTGCTGTGCTGTACACACCAGCTGTGCTGAGCATAATTGCATAATGTCTACTTGCTGTCAACTACTAGGTATTCTAGAGATATTCTGTGCATCCACACAGAAGTTTCAAGCATTCGACGACTTTGACATACCGAAAATTGATCGGTACCAAAATGGAATATCCAGTAAGTACAGAAATTTTTACGTTACCGAAAATTTCTTGGTTTACAGTATAAAGGAGAGATGTCTGTCTGTCTGTATGTGAGTATGCACGTATGTCCGTCACCCTGGTTCCCATATGTGCCGAAGTGAAGGCGAACGCTACACCTTCTAGTTTAATCGAACGAAAGCCCACAATAGTCCGTGTGGACTGTACCTGTTGTTGTCTTTTGCAACGCTTCCGGAGATTGACGATTCCTTGCTGATTGCGGCTGCTCTTCCAGCGCTTGTGTTTCTCTCTAAATTCTGCACCGAATCTGACTTATGCGTTTCCTGCACGAAGTGCTATACCGGGAGTGTGTCGATTTCTACTGAAAAATGTGAGAAGAGCAAGATTCAGCACGTGTATAAAGCCATATATGGTGAGTGTTTAGCTGCTTTTTAAAAAGAAATTAAAAATGCATGTGAACGAGATATACTTACTGATAGATTCTCAGAATGGTATACTCATTCAACAACATCAGAACGGACCATTTGGTTAAATTTTCATTTGTTTTTAACGGGATATTAACTAACAATCAATAATCTAATCAACCCGGGCAAAGAACGGAATCTCATTTTCTTCTCAAGTGAAACAGATCAGACTAACGAGTTTCAAACTGATGGGTACGCCAAAAACGTCGAAAACAGAATGCGAACAGTGCACTAATTTAATTAAACGCATGTGAAGCTATATACAGGTGAGTAAGTAACTGCACCTAAACTTCCAAGTTTCTGCTGCCCTGGATATATAACTCTGTCGGGAAACTCACTGCTAATTTCTTACAACGAGACATTCAGTTGCATCTTCATTTGTCTTCAACAGGATATTAGCCAATAATCTAATCAGCATAGGCAAAGAACCGGATCTGTAGCTGCGTATTTTTTGGGCTATTCGATCCTTGCTAATTTTCTCAGAACGGGGTACAAATGAATGGATATAGCTCTGAACGAAATTCTTCATGACAATTCTGTCTGGCTGCTAATTCTTCAGAAAGGATTAAAATACATGTGAATGAGATATACTTCATTCCAAATTCTCAGAATGAGATACTCATGCAACAGCATAAATTTGCGTAGAACGTTTAATTAATTAACTAACAACTAATAATCTAATCTGCCTGTGTGGAGAACGGCTATTTAGCTTTAGCTAGTTCCTTATATTTAGACAACAGATGATGTTACATCATCATCATCATCATCATCATCATCCATCATTGTGCATGCGCCCAGCTAATTGGAAACCATGCACACATCACACAGATATCAACTCACAGGTTCTGCATGCGAATGTGATTCCTGTTTGTCACAATGCATTTCAATGTCAAAAAGAGCTGAAGCAAATTAAATTAACACATTCTTGCCTAGACACTCTGGTTGTGGAAGAACTCCTGGATAATTGGTTCTCTGTATATGTGACCAATTATCTACATCTAGACAGTCCCGACTTTGAAGACGTTACTGCCATTGTAGGAAACAGGTGTAGCAAACGTAGCTACTCGATGCGTGTATATGTGCAAACAAAGGTCGCCGAATTTTGTTAAGACCTGGATATACTAAAAAATATCTTGCTTTTATCGACGCCGCTGGTAATAACGACATGCTTTGTGCTTACTGTCCAAGGTCAGGAATGGGCAGTTTAAATTTGGTGGAGATACGATGCGTTATTCTAGAGATATTTGCACGCAAATGGAGTCAGGTTCGATCGGCAAGAATTCGCGCATTGCAAGAGAACAAACGAAGACGGCGACACCTTCACTGTCGAGCTCAATCAATGCGGTGTGCGCAAACAAAATTCATTGGTGCTGTGACTTACCGTTTTGAAAATACGCTGGTACATAGACACACACACACACACACACACACACACACACACACACACACACACACACACACACACACACACACACACACACACACACACACACACACACACACACACACACACACACACACACACACACACACTTTATTCATTCATTCATTGTCCGCTACTCATGTACAAGTTCACGACTTCTTGAATTCAACCATCGCTTGTGTGCTTGTTCATGTGCGTAGAGACCAATACGAGAATGACAATCGTGATGACAGATGGCGCATACATATTGACTTGTAATTACTCCTTGAGCCATTTGCTGGTGTATGTGTCGTCGTTCTAAATTTTTCATTCTCTCATCCTCAGACTTCTTTAGACCAGATGACACTTTCTTCCTCCAAATCAAACGACAGACGCCAGTGACTCCCAGTTGTCCTGATTGATGCCCATGTCCTGCAGATGATGACGCAGCATGTCTTTATATCTAAGTTTTTGGCCACCAGTTCTTCTCTTGGCATTTAGCAACTGTCCATAGAACACTTGCTTTTGGTAGCCTTCTGTCATTCATTCTTGTGACATGACCAACCCATTGTAGTTGTTGTTTTGTTATCATACATTCAATCCCTGTCATACCAGATCGTTTCAGAACCTCACTATTTGACACTCTTTCACTCCAATGAATTCGCAAGCTACGACGCAATTTTTTAGTTCTTCAATGTTTCTCCGGTAAAGCGTCCATGATTGTGACCCATATAAAAGAGTTATAAGAATGACTGCCTTGTTTACTTTGATTTTAGTTTTTACTTTGATACCTCTTTGACTCCACAGCCTCTTTTGAAGTGCACCATATGATCTGTTTGCTTTTTGCTAGCATGTAGCAATGTCATTATTAATGCTGCAATCATCAGAGATGACACTACCAAGATATGAAAATGTAGATACTTTCTTTAATGCTTCTCCAGAAACAAAGATATCATCAGCTATTGTTTCTGCTTCTGGAGCAGGTTGAAACAAACATTCTGTCTTTTTTTATATTAATTTGTAAGCCAAAGCTGACAGCAACATTGTTGAAGCAGGAAACGATGTGTTGCATTTCTTCAGCAGAGTGTGCTACACACGCGCACACACGTGCGCACACACACACACACACACACACACACACACACCACACGGACGGATGGACAGACGCACACGTGCGCGTGCACACACACACACACACAGCAGCAGCATTGTTGAAACAGGAAACTATGTGTTGCATCTCTTCAGCAGAGCACACACACACAGCTCTCTTTTTTATAGATTGTCTCATGAGAAATGTTCTTCATCTACAAGTCTTTACTTTATCAAGTTTAAGAACTCCAGCATTGGTTCTTGTGGAATTAATGAGTATTTTTTGTTCATAATCACTTATATATTCATGATTGATAGTATGATTCCTTTTTTGGGGCTGTCCTCTTTGTTTTGTCTGTTTGTTGTTTTTTGGTCTAGTTGTATGTCTGTGTGGCCTGCTTGTGTGTCTGCTTGTGTGTTTACTCAACAAATTGTCTGTTTGGTTATATGTTTATCTGTTAGTCTTATAGCTGCCTTTATATGCACATTTTGTCTACTTTTTTTTTGATACATGAAAAACAACCCGGTATATTATTGCTGCCTTGTTATTCTAGAGCTGAAATGCTATTGGATCAATATCGCAAGAAAGCAGAACTTTTCCAAACTCGTAATCTTCTTGTCCCTCTTGGAGATGACTTTCGATATGACAAAGAATTAGAGATAGCTCGTCAGTTTTCTCATTATAACAAGATCATCTCCTATATCAACTCACATCCAGAGATGAGAGCTAGAGTTAGTTATGTTTTAATAAGTCAGTACAGAGCAAGGCAATAAGAGATTTGATTGTTGTGTTCTTAAATCTGACCTTTTAGATGATGTTTATACGTATTTGTTTATTTGTGACATTTGCAAATGCTGTTTGATAAATCAATGTGGAGGTGAATAGGCAGGCAGAAACGACTGGCAGATTGTTTTATTAATACTGTACTAACATTTGTGTTAGTAAGTAGTATCTGAATACCCATTCTTTGCAGGGTGGAAGAGCAGGCAGTGGGTGTAGATTATCACAACTCTATTTACCCACAGATTAGCAACTTTCTTTATTGATTCTGTATGTAAATATACTTGAACTTCTAGATTTAACGATATTGTTACACCAATTAGCATCCAGTTTTTGTCATGAAACAAAAGGAAAGTAGTCGCCTACATTGACAAACAGATGAGAGAAGTAAGATGTGATTGATTGTGTGGCATAGTGATCTGATCTTAATAAAAAATCAAAGCCAGTATTTAATTTACTCATATTATCGGTGAAGTGGTAATACTGCAGCATCAAAGGAACTTTACCTGACTCTTCCCCACCCGGTACAGCAGACCCTTGATTATCCAACCCCTCGATTATCTGACTGTGTTTGCAAAGTGGAAATGACATCACAAGCCTGTTTTGTGCAAGTGCAGTGACAACGTGCAGTAATGGCGACAAAAGATACGGAAGCTTCTAGGATTAGTTTCAACTGTTTGGTGATTGTAGTTTGCATGTATAGTGCTCGTCTAGCTAATTGTGTACCTGTTCTGGAGTTCATACCACGTACATACTTGGAGTCAAAAAAAGCTGACTGGAACTCTGAGGTACGATTGAAACTCCAACGCTTCAATTATCTGTTCTTTTTACTTATCTGACCCCTATTCTTTTGCGGCTTGCCCAAAAGGGGTCGGATAATCGAGGGTCTACTGTAGTATAATGTGGCGGGAGAGGGTCTGGTTACGTGAGACTGTCGACATTCAGACATACAGACATTTTGTTTTCTGGATTCTTGAAATGCAGAAATCACCTGCAGTTAGTTAGTACTGAATACAACAGAGGCAGATTTGATTAATGGACAGATAGACAAGCTGTTTATAGATTTTTATTGTCAAACAATTGCTGTTTTGGTTTGTAGGTAAATTTATTTTAAAGGCCACAACAGTTTGTTATTGTGTATTAGTTGCTTAATTAAAGGTGCCCCCTCATGAATTCACGCTCACCACGACAAGTGATTCCTTGATCTTTTTCTTGTTGCACATGACCCGAAAATGGGTCTGGAACTTTGAGGCTAGTAGCTATCATGCAGGATAGAGGCAAGATCTGCGTTTTGTCGGCATTCGGCACCTCTCCTTGGCCACTTTCACGCTCTGAGTTTTTGGATGCCATCACGTTAGTACGATAATGCTCTGGTTTCCACCCATTTCCAGGTTACGTGCAACAAGAAAACAATTAATAAAGCGCTTTGTAGTTCAACAGCAAGCTATTTCAAGATGGTAAATGGTAAGTGTGTAGATAAAGAACTTATTAAACACACTTGTCGTTAGCTTTCTCAAAATGTCAAGTACGAGGAGCGAAACTGCTGCGGCGGACAAGAACGCGATTCACCTTTCTCTTCTGAGCACTAGGAATAAAGACTGTATGTCATAGAACATGGTGCACCCTAAGATGTTCGCTTGCTCTGCTTCGTTATGACACAACTTGAAATTGTGGCATGTTTCAAGTTTGCTTGTGTGTGTCTGCACATGTGCGGTGAATCATGAGCGGGCACCTTTAAGCTCATGTTTTAAAGAAACACGTCTACTTCATAACAGACAAACAGGTGGACTGGTTTGTGAGTTATATGTATGACAGATACACTGATAAATGTATAGAGAAGTATGGCAGGCAAGGAAACTTCTGCGTAGTATGACTGTGGTTTGTGCTGTAGGTTCAATTTGCTACTTTAAGTGAGTACACAAAGGCTGTGGTGGAAGATGTTGGTATGGACGTGTTGTGTAATTGGTGCCAACTCGGTTGGTTTTATATTGAAGCTTTTTCTTTTTTAGGAACTTTATCTTCATTTCCAATTTTAAGTGGAGATTTCTACACGTACGCGGATCGGTGAGTGACAGGAATGTCACTTGAGTATTGTTTCACATTGATATTTTTGTGGTAGTCACTTAGCATGCATTTGATTAGGTGACATAATTTAATCTGCAGCCTTGACTATCTGGCTACAGGAAGATTGGAACAGCATTGACCTCACAAGAATGAAAGCAGTTCAGACAGTTGCATAGTTAGCAAATAGATTGCTCTGCTTACCTGAGATGCAAGCAAGAAGGGTCTGCCATAGACGTTTAAAGGGTTGATGCATGTCAAATGGACGTAGACTTCCTTTTTCCAGGATGTTCTTGCTTCAGAAAGTTGTTTGTAGTTGAAATGGTAGTTTTAGAGATTTTAATTGGACATCTGACATGCATAGACTGTTAATTAAGGCCAGATGAGGATATTGCTTTGATTCCTTCATTGTTGTCTGCTTTGACGTTACTATTAGAAATGCTGTGTGACAGTCTTCTGTGTTTGAGCCCTATAATAGTATTACAGCTGACATGGGTATGGCTGCTGGGGAGATTGAGGAAGATATGTATTACTTATTTGGATCTAATGTATCTGATCAAATGCAAGCCTAAGGGCTTCCAATCCATGGTGAAATGGGAGAAGGTATTTTATGTACTGGAGTGAATGTTGGATTTACCGACCTTGAGTGTAACAATACTTCAGTTTTAATGCCATTGTTTTGTACACATCAAGATTATCGTAGTTCTCTGTGCACTGACTATCAATATAACAACTTTGATTCAATGACAACTCTCTCTCTTAATTAACAACCACATATTTTTGTTTGCACCGAGCAAGATTATCGACTGACTATAAGTATAACAAACTTTGATTTAACGACATCTTTCTCTTAGTTAACAACCGCATATTTTGTTTGTGCTGTATTTGGGATATGTGGGATATAACAACTTTTGTCATTAGGAGATGTCATGTGTGTTCATACGGTAGTATTTGTCATTTACCTATTTCATCTTTAAACCAGTGTCAACTATGGAAAGTGAACACTTTGAGCTTCTGTTATCAGGACATCACAGTTGTTGAAAACTTGTTTTGGATATATTACTTGAGCAGTAAAACATCAGAAACAAAGGAAATTACACAGCATTTTGACATATGTGTTTACTGATTCGATATGGCAATTTAGGTTTAAGAACACTTTGGCTTTAATGGCACCTCAAATTTAATGACATGGGTTTTGTGGATTTTAAAGTATTATTAATTAAAAGTCCAAAGTTTATTGTAGTTGAATGCATTTATTCGTATATTGTCACAATGTATGTATGCTGCAGTTTTTTAATATTTATACAGGAGTGATCATTATTGGAGTGGTTATTACACTACACGGCCATTTTTCAAACTGATGGACAGACGTTTGGAATCTGCTCTCAGGTATTGTATGTTGCCGTCTGCATTAGACCCTTAGTCTTAGCTTACTAGTTACAGGAGCATGTTAGTTATGTATGTTTCCAGTTGGACTTCAGATTGGGCAGAGTAGATTGTTGTTGCCCTAATATGTACCTTTAGAGCTTGTATTGTAGCGCTTGTAAGAAATAAAGAATATGACAGACAGGTAGACAGGTTTGGTGTTTTGTTTGCAGTCTTGGTGGTCGCTGGACATTCTTTTAGTGTGTTGATTTATGAAATATACTACCATTGTCAGACAGATCAAGATAACTCACCTCAAAATCAGCTCAAGCAAGAGTAGCAGCACTTTTTGATTAGTTTGTTGTGGTAAACTTTCCAAACCACAAGAGTCTGGACAAGTGAAGATCTTGCTCCTGCCTCTGAAGAGATCATTCAAAATTAGAAAGAAAACACCCTGCTAGAGTTGAGAATATTCATGGTGTACCAGCTGACAATTTTGAGCCAATAGTATTGTCAAAAACGGATATCTTCTCTGCAATTTGCCAGTCACCTAGAGGTTCAGGCAACTAGGGGTTCAGGCACTGGGCCATCAGGATGGCGGTACGAAAATTTTAAATTCTTACTGAATCTGAGGAGGTGGCAGATCTTTTACACAATGTTTGCGCTGCTATTGCCCAAGGAATCCCACCTGATTGCTCTAACAGAAGTCCTATGGAAATGTTCAGCCAATAGCAAAAGGGGAAACATTACATTAGTTGACGGAAAGGGCAATCTACTTACAGAAAAAAACACGAATTGATGTTGCTCAAAACTGATATCAAGAATGCATTCAATTTTTTGGATAGAGGTCGGGTATCGAAAGAGGTGTCAACAACATTTCCAGACATTTACCATGTCCAACAAATGTATCTTGACATTGGTTCCAAATCAGGGTTCTAGGCAGGATATTTGGAAGGTGTAGCAGTATGGGTGTGCCACATAAGTCTGGTATGTGGGCGTGGCATGTAAGTGTCTGTGCAAAATTATGAAATAAATTAAAAAATTACTCCTTGTTTGGGGAGTGGTTTAGGATACCTACTGTACCACACTATGAAATCCAATTACAATACTATAGGTATGCAATTAGAGACTCACGATTAATAAGTGTCCACCTTTTTGCTCATTATCACTCTGTTGACAAACGTTTTACAGGTAATGAACGAGCACTATCTAGCTAGTCCCTCCCCTTTGTCATGACTTTTAGAGAGGGAGTGCACAGTGCGTGTGTGGCGTACAGTACCTACTACATGCACATCCAGTATATTGGAGGCGTAGCGGTCAGCTCTGAAAGTGTAGCAGCATGCCTGGCTAGAACTCTGGTTCCTTGAACTTTGTTCAAGAGAACAAGCCTAGTTCTTAGCTCACAATGGGGCATTCATCAAGGCGACCCTTTAGGTCTAGCTTTGTTTTCAACAACAATACATGCAACTCTGTTAGAGATTCAAAAGGAGAACCCTAAGATCCAAATATTGGCTTACCTTGATGATGTCTTCCTCTTGGGACCACCATTGAAAGTCCTCACAGCATTGGAAAATCTTCGTGCTCAGTTTTTGCACAGTCCACCTGGAAATAACTGACTCAAAATGTGAGATCTACTGCACTACCACAGTGCTCAATGAGATCAGTTTATTGACCTCCATCCTGGTCAAGTCAGATGGCACTTGGTTTTAAGTGTTCCAGTAGGAACAGATCAGTTTATGCAGAATTCCTGCTCTGCATCAGTGCAGTCTAGATATTACCTGTGAAAAACTTACAAAGGTAGACGACGTTTAGGGTGCAATGCTCTTACTTCATTGCTGTCATGTGCTTAGGATCAATCACTTGGCTCGTTCTGTTCTTGCACACTTTTTTCAGTCAGCTGCTAGAATTTATGACTTTCAGTCATGATCACATTCACTGCCCTAATTAGGTTGTGATTATTTGGATAATATTGTGTGGAACCAGACAACCTTGCCAATCAAATCGGTGGTTCGTGGATTCAGTTTGTCTCTGGTCAGCTTGATCGCACCTCAGCTTTCCTGTCTTCTTAGGTACATTCATTGAATGAGTTGCCAAACCTTTTTCCAAATTTAGAGCCAGCAATAGATGAAATCATATCAGCATCACAACCAGCAAGTTCTATTTCTCACATCCTCCACTCAATCTTGCCAGAATCTCAATCTTTGTTAGACATTTTGTTGTCACGAAGAAAGCTTCAGCACAAGCTGACAACGAAAAGAAGCAGAGCAGAAGCAGCTAAATGGCTGGAAAATGCTACCACTATTAGAGATGAGGCAAGATTTTGATCTGTACAAGGTAAAGATGCAGGTTCTTGGCTATCTGCGATACCAGCATCAAGAGAGTTCGAACTCAGTTTTATGCAAATTTTGCTTGGCGGCTCTCGTGTGGCTGGCTTGGTCTTCCTTTACCATACAGTGACATGACAATGTTCAGATTTTTAATGTTCAGATTTGTAACCGTGGTAAATCTATAACCAACACTAGTGGTTATCATCAGATCACTTGCGAGACAAGGGGAGGGCCAGTTTGGACACACAATTGCATCAAGTCTGTGTGGTCTGACTGTCTAAGTCATCTCCAAAACCACCATCACAAAGAAACAGTCCTGATATCTCATTTTCAGCTTCTGCCACCACTGATGGGGCTGCAGAATGTACCCAAGAGACATACCCAGGAGGTATGCCAGTCTAAGTAGTCCCTTTTGTTATGGAGCACTTCGGACCATGAGGAAAGCAGGCTGAAGCCTACATTGATCAACTATCAAAGAGATCCAGAGATGAATGTGGAAAACTGGACAGGGCAAAATTTAAAGTCTACTGGAGAAAGAGAATGGCCATCCAGCTTCAGAAGAACAATACATCCAGCTTGGTACAGGCATTCTGACTTATAAGCTAGTTTTTGTTGAACATGCATGCAGAGACATTTATGTTCCTTTACCTAACTTAATTTGCGTGTTGTAATTAGCAGTTGGACAGTGTGAACTGTACTTAGCCTTTGCTTGCTATTGTATCTAACTTTAGTTATGAAAATATATGATTATGACAGACAGACAGACAGACAAATGCAATATGCTTGTCAAAATTTGTATCAGTTTGTCCCTTGTGGAATACTAGCATAGTTGTGTTGGTTGCACCTTATGTAGAGTTAAAGTTCTTTATCAGTAGTGAAATGCCTTTGAAAGGCAAATGCATGAACAATCTGACAGATAGATAATCAGTGAAAATTAGAAAAGACACATTGCTGGTTGTGTGATGTACACAACTTTCATTGTATGTTTTATTTGACAGTGTGTCTTATAAGTTTTTGATTGATTTACTATTGTATGAACAGGTCAGCAGAAATCCTTTTCTCTCTGGCCACAGTAGCAGCTCGTGTGGAAGGTCCCAGCTCTTTTCCTGTGGCTGAATTGTTTGGTCTGATAACATCCAGTCGGAGGGACCTTGCATTGTTTCAGCATCATGATGGAATCACAGGAACAGCCAAGAATTTTGTAGTTCAGGACTATGGAAACAGGTGCGAAATATTGATTTACCATAAGAGCATTTGTATTGATTGCATGGGTTCTAAGATGTTGTGTTGTACTAAACCATCTGTGAGGAATTTATTGTTTATGCCAGAATGCTTTACTAACTACCAACTTGTTTGATATTGTTTATTACTTCAGGGTCTGTGCAGAATTTAATTTGCATGGTTTTTCAACCACACAAGACTGCATGAATTAAATCTTGTCTGCTTACTCTCCTGGTCTTTTTTCTCTCTTTCTCCTTTCTTCTTTGCACACTTAAGCACTTTTAGTGAGTGAGAGAATGATGATTAATAAGTGAGCGAGCATGGAGAGAGTGGGGAGCATAAAGAGAATAGAGGTAGGAAAGCTGAGGGAGAAAAGAGGAAAAAAGAATGCAAGGAAAGAGCAATTACAGATAAGGTACCCACAGGCAGGCAGACAAGCAGGTTGTGACTTCCCATGTTTATTTATTGTTGACTGGTGTCTGTGGTGATTTCAGGCCTCTTGTTTTGTCTTTAGGATGTTGTCTGCTATCAACTCAGCTCAAATTGTCATGATTAAGTCAGCTCAGTTTTTATTATCCAGTGACAGAAAAGCCATATTACCGCAAGAAATGTACTTTGAAGTGGTGAGATTTGTTATTGCTTGGTATATCAATTGCAAATTAAGTATGTATATATATATATATATATATATATATATATATATATATATATAGTGGGCATGTGCACATGCTTTCACATAGCAACACCATTCCTTGCATAGACATGGATAGCTGTTGATTAGTCTATTTCCTGAAGATTAAGCTTACCTGTATAGTTGTGGGGTAGCAACCACTGGAATGGTTGTTGATTGGTCATGTTTGCATGATATTGCAACTATGTACAAGTGCAATTAGCTATAGCCTCGGGATGCCTAAACTTTCTTTCTATGACTCAACCATAACACTGATTCTCGAGTCAGACAAATGAATAGTCGGTAACTCCAACAATTATCTATGCACTATGTTTTTAACTGTACAGTAGTTCCCCTCGTGGACGTTCATCTCTAAGTTTCCATCAAAGTGGTCTCTCAAAAGGGGTGGTCTTTCATCGGGGGGGGGGGGGGGGAACGTTTTTGTTGAACTCGTTAATTAAGTTTTATGCTACACACTGTATTTAGTTTTCTACAGTGTGCTGTACAGTACACATACAAACAACAAGAATAATGCACTAAGTTTCATTAATTTAACAAGAAAACTGATCAATTTTTATGTAAAACAATGTCACTGGCTATCTGTTGCAAAGAATTCAGATATTCTTGTCTGTGTGTTGAATGTTTTATGAGTCATCTTCTCAACAATTTCCTGGCTCTTGCAAATTAGTTTCAACATTTCAGCACTATCATTAAGTTTCTAAGTTCATGCAAGTACACAGCAGCTGCTTTTGCAGATAACTTATCATGACTGTCATGGACATCTAGCTCTTCATCTGAGTCTGACTCGGGAACAGTTTGGTGTAACACTCGCTCGAGAAGATTTTCCTCCCAGTCTTTCTCTTCAGTGCACATACATGTAGTTGCCAAATCTTGATCACAATTGGCATACTCGGTTCAAGTTGTGCCAGCAGCATTCACCAGAGACGCGAGTTCATTTTCAAGACTCATATTTTCTTGCTCTGATTCTGGTAAGTATGTTGTACAGTGCTCCCACGCATAAACGCCCATCCGGGAGTGATGCCAGGAAAGTGTGTGTAATTCAAATGTTCTGTCATGTCTATCGACGAAACTCAGTAACAAGATTCAGCAATCGTAGCTGTATTTCGTTGTGAAAGAACTCAACAAACGGTTGCGTTTTACAGCAGTCCTTGCTTGAGGAATCACGTTTTCTTTGTATTGCACATTTGGTTCATTTTTATGCTACAATGTTTCATTATTTAACTACAGACATGGGCATAATTATGGAGCCACCCTGAGCATGTGACTTAGATTAAAATATTATTGGACTTCCTCAGACACAGCAAGTACATGCATCTACAGTGACAGCTGCACTTCTAGTAAATTAATACAAGTCTAATGGTGAGGTAACGGCTCTGATTGTGCAATCCACATGTCTGCAGGTCTGAGATTGGAGGTGATGTGTGACCTGTTGAGATACACAACTGCTTCTTACTGTGTCACTTCAACCACTAAATTTGGAAGTTACTAGAATCAAAATTGTTTTCAAAAAGCTTCTAGCAATAAAATGACTTTGTTTATGTCGGAAGACATACTCAAAGATTAAATAGAGACTATACATTTCAGTTTACTTGCATATTGTAGTCTATTCTCATCTGCTCCTGTGGTGCCACATGTAACATGAACGGTTTGGACATGGTAGTGCATGGTGGCGGTGGTTAGTCTGATTGTTCTCTTAGTCTTTTTATTGCTAAGGGTTGTCAAAACGTCTAATCAGAACAATATAAATACCCAAATAGCATGATTTGATGTAGAACCAGAGGGTCAGCAGGTATATTCATAAATCTGCAATGTTCTGTTGATTTCTCTGCCTCAGCTTATATGGGGGTGGCTCCATAATTATGCCCATGTCTGTAGTTATTTTGCAGAAAGGGACATGAATGATTATCTAGGTAATCATCGTGGCAATTTTTGAAACGTGCTTTCGTTTTTGAGATATTGAAGAGAAAGGCCCATGAAGAGGGGTGCGCATGCGGTCATAAATCTCTACAAAACGGTAACGCAATATGGTGAAATGCAAGGATAACATAGCAGACACGATTTCTAATATTCATCATGGGGATTTTTGATTGATGCTTTTGACGCGAAAATATGACAACATGAATATGTGCAACATTCTGTATTACGCCATCCATAAATATTATTCACTTACAGTAAAAAAACAGCTAAAAAGCTACACAGAACCTAAAATCTAAGAACTATACAAAACAACTAAGGATCGAAACGCCTGAAAAACAACAAGACTGAGCATTATTCGGTCTTCTGTAGTGAAAGTGACAACCCAGTCGTCTAAACAGTCCTGAAGGCCTTCATCTAAGATCTCCTTGCCTGGTAAAAGTTGCCCGAGCTCACAAGAACTGGCAGAAACTTTGCATAGGTCTTTCACGTAGTCAGACATCAGCGAAGGAGACACTAACCTGTCATTCCCAAAATGGGACCTTCCTGTGAGTCAACAGGAACACTCATTCGCTTCCGTCTAACCTTGTTCAAAACACTTCTTCTGTCTCTGAACAGCTGTTGCTCACTCCGACGCACGGCAAAGAAGACAGGTGCAAGAATACGGCGCAGTTGCTGTGCGACCGCATAGCGTTGCAACAGTAAAAGGCGGAGTCAAGTTTATCAACCAATCAGTAATAGGCAATGCCCCTAACAACAGCCAATCACCATCTTGTATTACTAACTTTCTTTTAGAAGGTTCTGTGACATCATAATTACATTACCAGAAAGTCCTCGCATCGAGGACCACGCTCATCTAATCAGCTATAGCGTACAACCTGGGGGGCGCTAGGCCGCGCCAAAGTTATGGGCGTTTATGCGTGGGACACTGTACCACCTTCATCCACTGCATCTGGTTCAATAAATCCACACTTAGCAAAGCATTTTTTGATGGTTGATGGGTGAACCCTGTCCCATGCACTTCTCAGCTAGACTATTGCATCAAGAACATTAACTTTTTTTGCCAACTCTAATGCACATGAGGCTTCATGCATGTGGAACAGGACATGACGAAGCAGCTGTTTACGATAATGCATCTTGACAGTTTGTATTATTCCAGCATCACATGGCTGAAGTTTCGAAGTGGTATTAGGTGGTAGAAAGACTAATTTGACATTACTTCTGACAACATCAGGATGAGCAGTGCAGTTGTCCACAAACAACAAAATAGATCATTCTTCACTCTTCATTTTGATGTTCACTTTGTTCAATCAGTCTCGAGCAGTTGACTTGTCATCCATGCTTTTTGTTAGCTGCATAACTGACAGAAGACAAGCTGTGACTCCTGTAAACAATGAGGATTTGCAGATCTTCCAATAACTAGTGATGTCAACTTCTCCCCTGTAGCAAAGCACGCGAGTAGAGCGGTTATTCTTTCCGTAGCATCTTTGCCACCCTTGGCTTTCCTCACATTTCACAAGCATTGATCTCTTAGGCAGAGCTCTGTTGAAGAGGCCTGTCTCATCAGCATTGAAAACATTATTCAAGTCATACCCCTCAAAAATTGACACCAATCTTTGGTGCTAGTCAGCCACATGGTGGGGTTCACATCTGCCGCTTTGCCTGAAAGGCACGTCAATCGAACATTGTGTCACTTCATCCAACGATCCAACCGTTCGTTAGAGCCAGAAAAGGAACTGTGTCCCAACTGCTCAGCATACATTAGGGCTCGTTCTTGGATCATGCGGCCACTTATCGGAATGTTCTTTGCCCGTGCCAAAGTGAACCACTCCCAAACAACTCTGTCCAAATCTTTGTAGCACAACTTTCTAACCTTGCTGTAGTTCCTCTCTGCTTAACCTCCGGTTTTCCATTGCTATCTAATGCTCTTTTGGTTCCTTACAATTTCTTGAATTTGTGTCTTACTTACGCCAAGATCTTCAGCGATTGAGCGACACGAACAGCCTTCTTTAATCTTGTCCAGCACAGCTATCCTTTCATGAAGGGCTAGGATCTTACGTTTTTGAGACGACATTCGACTACTTCTGTACGCACACGTGCTACTGTGCTGTGGTTGATTGGTGACTACACTCCTTTCATTGTACATACCCGGATGTATTGGTGCAGTGGCGGCGACAGGCAATGCTAAGTGGTCGCTCAGGGCAGGAACACGTGACAACTTTGAGCCTACTTTGGTGGTTGCTGGTCGCGTTAGAGGGGTGGTCGCTGGTCGTGTTAGAGGGGTGGTCGCTGGTCGTGTTAGAGGGGTGGTCGCTGAAGAAGAGGGTTACGAGCAATACAAATTTCATCGGTGCCAAGCCAAACTGGTCATAAACAAGAGGTGGTTGCTCACGAGGGTGGTTGTCCAAGAGGGGGACTACTGTATTATGTTTGTCAATTGTCAATTCTTGTTTGGTCACAGTTGTATCCTGTAGGATATATGCAGTTTCCAATGAAGTGAACTGGTATCTAAAGCGGAAGCAGACTTAGAGTCACACTGTGATCTTTGACATTCATACTGAGACATGCACGTACAACATTACATTAAACATGCAAGTGAAGTATAGTAAATCAGTGACACTGCTTAAATCAACAGACCTTGTCTGAAATGTCAATGTCATTGCGTTGTGTTGTGTAGGATGACTTTATTCAGTCTTATGACTCAACTCCTGTGAAGAAAACTATTGCTTTGTCCGAACATCCAAAGTATGTTAATCTGTACATGTCTCAAACATTGTTTGTACATTTTCTCTTCTAGGAAAATTTTTTTGTATAACTCACTAGAACATAACCGAGTGCAGGCTGTTTGCATTATAGTCTCTACTTCAAAAGTGAAGGTAACGATGCATGAAGCGAATGGTATTAGACATTTATTCCAGTTATGAACCAGTAGTGAATTATGTTGTAAACGTATATTGTGTCTATATCTGTAAACTTTAGCTTGTTGTGGCATAATGCACTAGTTAGATGAGGTTTAAAGGAAACTGAAAGTTTTATGCAATGGTTATTGGGTATGTAGTGTGTGGAGCTGATTTATATATGACTAGATCCATGCCCTGTCCTTCGTACGGGCAAGATAGCCTTGCGAGTCAAGCCTTTCTCTGTGCTCACTACGCGACTTCACATGTGTTCGCCTGCTCACACGTGAAAGGAAGTGCTTGAGCCAAAACTGCTCGCACAGAGGAAAGGTTTGGTTCCAAATCCGTACGTCAGCTCATGACGTGCAGCGGCATGTTCACATCACAAACTTGAACTAAATCCATTGTTTCTATTGGTTAGTGACTTGATGCAATTAGAGTTACTGGAACCTTGTAGCTAGACTGGACACGCGTTTAGTTTCTTGTTCTCAACCCACAAGGTGATCATGTCACTAACAGTTTACACGCTTTTCTTACACACCTACTGTGATTTCTATGCTGCAATTACCTCACTGGTAATTTTCTACACCTGTCAGTCTAGTAGCAGCTTCCTCTAGAGATGCTTCAACAACGCACGTAGCAAGGCTACAAAGCTGCAGGAATTGTCTTGTGAGGAAGTGTAGATGTGTATAGTTGCCCTCGTAGCACAGTTGCACACTTGCTTGAGTTTCTTCCGATTTATGAGGCTGCATCTGAACGTCAGACGTTCTTGGACAACTTCAATTGAAGTCAGTAAGGTAGAGAAGGGAGCATCCGCTCTCTTCACAGTCCCTATTGAGTAGTTTTTTCACTGCTCCAGAACGTATGCATAAGATGGGATGATGGTGTTACCTGAGTTGGAAATCCAAATTTTTGAAAAACCCTACTAAAGATTGTCTCTGTGACTTGGAGTGAGACTGCATGTAACTCAGTTGCAAAGAATCCAATTCGTCCATTTCGGTCTAGTGTCTTATTGCATACAAACTTTGCTGACTAGTGGCAATGCACACTCATTATAATCATGTTAGGTCAAACGTTAATCAAGTTAGGTCAAGTTTCGTGCCGTGAACATGCTGCTACACGTCATGAACTGACGTACAGATTTGCAACCAAGCCTTCTCTCTGTGCGAGCAGTTCTGCCTCAAGCACCTCCTCTCACGTGCGAGCAAGCAAACAGCACATGAGGTCACATAGTGAGCACGGAGGAGGCTTGGCTTGCGAGGCTGCTGGCAAGATACTGTAGTGTTCTGATGGAAGACGCAGTCTGACCGTGTGTGGACACGTCACGTGCAATCTTTGTTGCGAGGTGCTGAATGAATTCGAATCTTGCTCTTCACGCTTGTTTTGGTTGAAATTGACACACTTCCCGTGTAGCGCTTGTTGCAGAAAACGTGTAGGTTGGGTTGGTGCAAATGCAATTAGAATTTGGAGAGAAACGAAAGTACTAGAAGAGTGAGTTCCATCAGCAAGAAATATTTGATTGCTCGAAGCTTTGCGAAGGACGACGACACGTGTACAGTCTACACAGAACTGGTGTGGTCGTGTGTTAGAATAAACTGGATTGTGTAACATTTCATTATCGAGAAATTTTACGAGAGGGCAGTGCATAATTTTTTAATTTTTTACGTAACTTTCCCCTTTGCATGCCGAGTGCATGCCGATGTCGGTTGCGAACGGACAAAAGACGTTTCCACGTATCGCGAACACACACACACACACACACACACACACACACACACACACACACACACACACACACACACACACACACACACACACACACACACACAATTTGATCTTTATATATACTAGATAGTATGTCCACTGAGTCAGTGATAATGTCTGTTACTTCTTTGATGCAACAGTAATCCAGCTTTGAAAGACACACTTTGTTACATGTAGGACCAGTTAGACCCAAAGTTAGGAGAGTTCTATTGGTAGATACATCACGATATCATACAGTCCGCGTCATAATTATAAGGACACTGCTGTCAAAACATACGGGTACTTTTAGATTGTAAATTATTTCTTAGACAATAACTGATATCTTTCAATTGTGACAGTTCTAGATGTAAACGTAATAGCACTATTCTATACTTTGTTTTTGGTTGAAAATTACGAATTCTGAATGTACTGCGCATGACCTATATGACGTAACACAAAACAGGCTGTTTTGTTTGTCCTGTTGTGGCTTCTCCTGGAGAGTTGAATTTCACAAATTTACGTCAATGCAGTTGTAATTTTATTGCGTAATTTATAGACTTTTTACTTTTGTGCAAGTGAGAGGAAGAGTGGTCTCGACGTCAGAACACAGGATTTTAGTGCATGTTTCTCCAATTTAAATTTAGGAGTCTTATCTGACAGTTTTAGGCATTGTACTATTTAGAAAGGTTGTTGCTAACTTTTCAGTAGAAGAATGAGCATCGGAACATTGCAAGTAACCTCTAAAAGTAGAAAATGTTACTAATTAGCCATTTTCGGTCTTTCCAAAACAGGTAACCTATGCGTTTGTTTCAGTTTGCTTGTTTGCTGTGAGTTTTTGCTGTAATGCCAAGAGGAAAACAGCTCAGTCCCATCACCAGAGGAAAGATTGAAGCGCTGCATTCTGTAGGCCATACCGCTCGCCAGATTGCAGTGCAAGTGGGAAGATCGAAGACAGCAGTTCATCAATACCTGCAGAGGCTGTCAAACAGTAGCAGTTACTATGCAACATGTCATTCACCTCGGATGGTATGCACGGAGTGTGTCATTTACTACAGGCGACGTTGATAAGAGCAAGATAATTTCGACTGTATTCGGGTCTTGAAAATACGCCTACCTTAGTTTGCCTGTGTACACGTGTCGATTAGGTACCACTTTGGCTGCACCTGTTTCCTGCAACAGCAGCAATGTCTTCGAAGTCCAACGGGATCGTCGAAACTGCTTATCCAGGTGAGCAGGTAACTGCACGTGACTTTCAAGTTTCTGCTGCCCGTATTTCTAACTCTAAATGGAATTTCTCGGGAACATGACTTTTGGTTACACTTCCATTTGTCTTCAATGGGATATTAATTTCCAGTTCATTTGAACACAAGCAAGCCCACACCAGCTGCATGTAGACTGTATGTGTCGTCGTCCTTCGCAACGCTTCCAGTGATCGAAGATTTCTTGCTGATTGAAGTCACTCTTCTAGCACTTGCGTTTTTCTCCGAATTCTGATTTCATTTGCACTGAATCCAACCTACACGTTTCCTAAACAGGACAGTCGGTTACATTTTCATTTGTTTTCAAAGACCGTGAAATTAACTAGCAATCAATAACCTAATAATCACGGGCGAAGAACAAACTACTCAGCTAGTTTGTTATACTATGATACTGTGTCTGCAGTCTATCACAGTGTTTGTTGCTTGATACAATGTTGCGTCATGTAGAAGAGCGGGGTTCTCACTAGAGATTTTTGTGAGCGTGTTGGAATGGGCGGGTCCATGATGCACGGACATGTGCACTGGAACCAATCTCAAGTGAGGTAGACTTTGTGTTATAGCTATTGTGTGTAACATGTACGTTCAAGTGCTCTGCCCTGGCAAGGAAATCAACTTCGATCACCAGTAAGACCTTTTTAGCGCTGTTCATCGACTGCGCATGCGCAAGTTACGAACTACAGAAAGTTTGTTTAGTTAGATGTTGATTGATGTGGACCACTGTTGCTTCTCGTGAAGCCATGAGTAGTCTAGAGTAGATTCTAGGTGTACACTTTCCAGACAAGAGGTGTGCTTTCCTGGTCATGGGAAGGGCATCCGGGACTAGAATCAGAGACAAATCATCTTGGACTACAGCCAACAGTTGTGTGTACTGTACGTTTGGAGCTAGGCTACCATCCCTTGCTACTTTGCAAGAGCCTGGATTTGTGGCTATTGTCGCCTTTTGTATTGTGTTTCAGTAGTATGGAATTCTCAAACATTCCTTAGCTGTAAGATTTTTGGACTCCTAGCTACCGTTCTGAGCGTAGCGCACTCATACTGGAGTGTGGCACAGCGCCATGCTATAGTGAGAACCCTGGAAGAGCATGCTGTTATAGCATGAAGTTTAGCAGACTGTTGTTATACTGTGAGATGGAAGGGCATGCCCTTTCTTTCCAGTGAGGGAGTAGATTTTTTTGTGGTAGCCCATATATACGAGCTATGGTGTTCGTGCATCTGAACAAATCTTCATTGTTAAACTTTTAGTCACTAAGCTCATGTATAAAATAAGGTTTTTACTTCCTGTACATCTAACGATAGATTACAACTTTTTTTGCAGCTGTCTACTTGCCTCTATTAATGTCTTCTAAGCTTAACTTGCGATATACTGTAGAGTGGAATGTTCTGTAAGTTTTCAAATTTGTTCAGAAAATCACGTTTTTGATTACAAACCATAAGGAAGCATAATATACATACAAATAATAAGCTATTCCTTCCTCATTGTTGCTTCAAGGTGATATATACTTCCAAGTTGAAAGCTCGATTCCCTTGTCCATGCAGCATTTTGTTAACAAAGAAAGGCACTAATATGGCATAATTTTATTGTTAAAATTTTATTTGTATTTTATGGGGACAATATTGACAAACTTGTCAAGTTTCAGGTATGCTGATGGAGCGTGTGTTTGCACTGGACTCTACTCATGATTACTTTGCACTAACGCCATTTGTTCAGACTGGTCTGATCATGATTAGCATAGCACCATTGTAACGCCATAACAGAGTAGCATTACAACGGCGTTAGTGGTGAGTCATGATAGTTACACGTGGATGAAATGTACACCAATAGATAGTGTGGTCAAGCTTATAATGACACTGTATGTGTGGCTGATGCTGGTAATGCAGCTTCGCCGACTGAGAGAGGCACACCAGAGATGTGTGTGGCAATTCAAACGTCTTCAACAGCTGATGGTCCACCGGAGAAGAAAAAGTTTTTTATTATTATCAGCAGGGTTAGGCTCTTCAATTTCTCACAAGCCCAGGCCACGTGCTGTCTCTATCCAATATTCTCTGAATTGTATGTTAACGGCAATTTCCCGGATTACAGTATGTAAAAGCCTGTACTAGAGCTTATCATCACGTGAGCACGTGGCTGTTACTAACATGTAGTGACAATTAGTTGGTGTGAACACACTATCATAACAGCACTGTAATCATAATTAGCCTAACGATAGTTGGCAAAGTATTTTGTGTGAACACGCTCTAAGCTGTTAAGAAGTGTCAGATAGCAGTTTATGGTTGGTAGCTAACTGAAAAATGGGAGTGTAAAGAGATTCTTTTGTGCTTGGTCAATTGTAGCAAAGGAGGCTCTCTTACTTTAACTGGAGGAGAGTTTTTGATTTTGCCAAATATATAATTTGGTATGGTGGCAAAATTAAGTCTTATCTAGGATTAAATGTGGTGTAATGTGACGATGGTGAACCTGTAAAGCTAACTCATGCTATCTGCATTACATTTGCAGAGACTGACATGCAAAGACAAGCTTCTACTTCTACCTGTCTTTGTTTGAAGGCTCACATCTAGTAACCTCAGTCTGTTGTATGTACGAGTAGGATTAAATGTGGTGTAATGTGACGATGGTGAATCTTTAAAGCTAACGCATGCTATCTGCATCACATTTGCAGAGACTGACAGGCAAGACAAGCTTCTACTCCTACCCGTCTTTGTTTGAAGGCTCACATCTAGTGACCTCAGTCTGTTGTATGTATGAGTAGTACAGTAGGACTTCAGAGTATGACTAAATAGTTATTAAAGTGACGTCTTTTACAGTACACTACAGTACTATCTCAGTATATGGGCACTTTTAAGAATACCAGAATTACTGCTATTAAGAGAAATTGCTAAGATAACTAAAGAAGTAAGTCAAAATGACTCTGACTGGTGAAATTTATTAATTTCAACATGCCCGTAACCCCAGTGGGAAAATCAAAAACTTTTCCCCTGCACTGAAGAAGTGGCATCAGGGCAATGTTAGTCACTAAACTATTGAATGTTTTGCATAGGCTCACCTATAAATTTGTTTTCTTACGTAAGTTGTTCTTTTAGTTTTTGTGGTTGATAAATGTTATGTTTGCCAGGTGACTGATGCAACAGGCAATCCAATTGCTAGTCAAGTCAATCCTGTGTGGTTTGGGCAGGCGGTAACAAGTACAGATAAATACGAGGTAGGCTTTGGTCTCTGAAAGTACAGCACGTGCGCACGCGCACACACACACACACACACACACACACACACACACACACACACACACACACACACACACACACACACACAAGGGTGTGTGTGCACTACAGGCATGAAATTACTTGCACAGGCATTGAAAAAAGGAATACACATACCAAACTTGGACAGATACAAGTAACATGTAGACCAGCAGACTGACTTGTTTTGCATGTTAGTTATAAAATCTGAACTTGAATCTAGAAGGTAAGCTGTTTGGGAGACATTGTCTCTATTGACGAACATTTGATTGCAGTGTATGTGGATGTGTTTGTGATGGGAGGGAAGGATAGGCTACTGTGTAGACTACAGTATATGACAACAAAATGGATCCTTAAGAGATTCCATTAGACGTAGACCAGCTTATACCATGTTTTTAGGATCTGCAAACTAGTAATTAAAGCTGTGGTTACAGCGTCGGTTACATTGTTGCTTCCACAGCTATGAGCCTTCTGAAAACCACGGTAGGATTGTTGCAAATTATCAAAAGCTAGCTACATTGCCCGGCTTTGCCTGGGTCCATTCAATTGTGAGGAATTACCATGCAGGTATCTTATCTAAAATTTAGTTACGGTTAGATGTTCTAAGTAATTAGTAGCGAGTATCTCATTTCATACAATTAGATTCCGTATGATATTGACAGCTAGCTCAAGTTGACGTCAATTTAATTCTAATTTAGAAACTTGCAAGAAAGAAATGAAATACTCTTACATTAAGTGTACGTCGTCTCTTGAACTCTAAAAGAAACCTTTAATTTAGTAATCCATTGTGGCGTCATGTATTATGACCTTGCATTTAATTGTGACGTCACCTATTACGCCATCGCCTAGAATGTCCTATTAGGCGCTCTATTTCTGCTGTTTCGACTATGTGAAAACGAAAAACCATTTATTCCCTTGCGTGTCATGCTCTTTATAGTTTGAATGCCATAATCAGTAAGCTTGTCTGGAGAATTTGAGTGACAATGAGCCAAGTGTGAAGAAGTAGGAGGCGAACAAATAAATAGAATCTTGTCTTTATATATATATGTATATATATATATATATATATATATATATATATATATATATATATTGATAGTGATGCATAATCACTATCTAGGAATGGCTGGGGTGTCAATGCATAAACTCGTTTATGCCCCCTTTTTATCTTGGCTCAGAAGCACTACTGCAAAAAAAAACGAATGGCATTACTGAAGTCTCCTGCTTTTCTTCTGTATGTGTGCCAAGTTTCAACCACTAACACCGTTTTGTTTATTTTGAAATGTATTTGCAATATGCCACTATTTCGTCTGACTAAGTTTCTTCAGATGGGTTTTCTCATTTTGAACTCTTTCTCCAACTGAAGTGGTTATGTTTCTTTGTTGCAAACTATCCTGGCAGAAGCGTTTTTATTTGATTTGCGATTGGTTTTGAAACTACGACTGTCATGATTTTGTGTGAGCAGAGCTGTGTGTACTCCACCATTTTTGAAGGGGCGCTGTGCGTGCTCCAATATCATTGGCACTAGCAGGTGTGTCTGCTGACACTCGCAGCCTCCTCGTTGTTCTCAGAGATCCCCAAAACATTTGTGATGAGACATGGAAGGCATTGACACACTTGTCTACAGATGCTGTGACAAGACAGCAAAAAATAGACAATAGAATAGAATATAGATAATAGTCTTTCTGCTGCTCGCGCGGTGGGCCTATGTAGGAAAGTGCGCTTAGTGGCTCCAAATTGGACGGTAAACTTAAAACTGAATGCAACTGACGAACGTGCACTTCATATGCTCTCAAAAGATGTAGGTTGGACTTTCATATGGTAACTTCTGACGGCTTGTGTAATTAGATCTAGCGGCATAGCAGATCGCTCTTGTGAGTAGTGCACCCACCATACATTATTAGGAATTGTTAGGAGCAACGTCAGTGGTTTCACTCAGCTAATGATGAAAATGCCCATTCTTTGTAGTTTGGGTTCATTCTGAGACACCCTTTAGGTATAACTGTATGCACCTAGTACAGTTCATGCAAAAAGTGAATGAACAAGATACAAAAACGTTATAAATGTATTTTAGTAGGATTGGCTACACAAATCAGCAAGAAGCAAACAAAAAAGTGAGGATGGTTTAATACTATACCAAATTGAAGGTACCACGACTAACTCACAATTACAGAAAATAAAGCATTCCTACTAAAATACATTTGTAATGTTTTTGTTGTATCTTGTATATATATGACCTTCTCCACGAGATTGAAACAGACACACGCACAGGCACAGGCACACACACACACACCACACACACACACACACACACACACACACACACACACACACACACACACACACACACACACAACTACATGCACGTCTTTGTTTACTTGTGGTATTACTCCAACTAAGTGTAACGTCTGATTTAAACCTACGCACAAACACTGCATATACAGTGTTGCAAGTACACTGTAAACCGAAGATCCACATGCTCGAGATATGTGACTATACGTGTATACCAAGTATGATTTAGGAAATGTGTATTTTTGTTAGGCTATAGAATCTTTGTTTAATTGATGGCGTAGGCTGTGCTTTGTACTCTTAAAAACTTACCAAACTAGAATATAAAATTTTTCTCTGAAAAAAAGAAATAGATGTAGGGATTGCATAAAAAGTAATAGAAACAAGATTTAGCTAATATGAACTAAAGCCAGACATCATTATTGCATTCTTCCAACCACTTTTCCTACATTTTATCTTTATTGGGTTGGAAGGATTCAATAATGATGTCTGGCTTACTTCATATTGTCTAAATCATGTTTCTATATATATGTTTTTTATATTTTATATGTATATTGATTTATACAGTGGTTAAATCCCACCGCTCTACATCCACTGCTAAATCTAATGTATTATTTAATTTTCTAGCATTGAACTACCAAAGACGAACAGATAATTGTTCTAAAAATTACTAAACGCTTGACTAAATGAAGGTTTAGTTTTTGTTATCGTTTAGAGGCAATTATTCTTGGTGTCGCTAAACTAGCAGGTGTCCCAAAAACCAAACGTTTCAACTATGAAAAGGTAGAACATCCGCCTGCAGCTTCCACGTCGGCCTGGTGATGTTCTACACAGTTGTCCCCAGGATTTTGTAAGGCATGGCGGAAATTCTCATGACCATGCCCCCGCACAATTTTTTTACGGGACGCATTTTAATCTAGAAGCCAATCAAACTTGCTTGACAGTCTTAGAGATAGTATATATAGACCTGTTTACGTACCCAGTGTTCTACCGATGTGAACCAAACCTAAAACTTATTTTGTTCTCATTTGTTGCAACGTTTTTGAACAATTTCTACCGGGAATCAGATGCCATTACCTGTTAATCAAAGGAAAAGAAAACACCTTTTAAAGTTTACAACAGTATGCCTTTTTACCACTACAATTTGATGATCACGTTTGTACAAAATACTGGCAAGCGCATGCCATACCAGTTCATCGGCGCAGTTCCTTCGAAGATCACTAACCATTGGCACTTGCAAACATTTCCCGGTTGCAGCCAATGCCACTTTCACGGCATGAAAGAGGCAGTTGCCATCGCCACTGACACGAACGGGAATTAACTCTGATGGAGCGTCATGGGAAGACTGGCAGCTACGTTGTCTTTCAGTAATGGAGCACTCATTTTTGCAAAACTAATCTAGGGTGTGCACATTCTCACAAGGACTTACCACAATTATTGTGCTAAAAAGAGGAGGAGTTTTAGGTCAAGGATTAGTATGACTCACACATCGCAGTATATCACAACTTGGAATACGCGTCAAACTAAAAAGTCCGTTAAAGCCTGTGAGAAACTTTCAGAGCTCGAGCAATAGATATTTGATTCGCATAATCAGTCGAGAACACATGATTGGGAGGGGCAACATATCTACAGACCACATTAATTTATACTCTATCTACCTACTCCACTACAATGACACGCCTTAGATTAGCCTAGATGCTCCCAACAAAATAGCAACAAGAGTCAAGCTTGTTGTGCTAGTCATTGTTATAATTTTTTCGGTCTCTATGGAGAATCTTGTTGCAGTTCTGACAAGTCTTCCTCATTTATTTCTATTGTTAACCTGTTTATTGTTAGTTCTCTAAAGCCGTCTAATATTCTGCAGTAGCTACACCCTAAATTAAAAACGTTTAGTGATGCTAGAGGGGAAACTGCAGTTGCTACGGACGTAATTGTGGGCAATGCATGACAACCACTGTTGCTTTTTGAGTACTTGTATTACAATCAAGTTCATACCATATGGCAGTCATCCCCCTAATTGGTCTTACCATCACACCAAACATCGCAGGCCCTCTAGGCAAAGAACTAAAATAATATGCAAATAATTAGTTACTTGCCTCAAACAACTTCGTAAATTTTTAAAATACAAAGTTTGTTGTCTTCATAGCTACACTAGAGAACAGTAGACTCAAAGAACAACTGTTACAGAGGCAGCTAATTAAATCAGTGTATGGTGACTCTATAAGAATGCAATTAAACATTTAGCTTATCTGCTTATGTCAAATGAGGCGGGTCTAGGACGGAGCTTTACACATCGCAATGCAGAACTTGTCAGTTTTGGGGTTAGGTTAAATAATCATAGCTACCCACCTTTATTTACCGGTTGTCTCCACCTGCTTTCGGTACATGCTTGCATGTGCTCGGAATCTCGAGATCTACAAATTTTCCCACACTGCGCAAAGTGTGTGAACGGACTTTATAGTAGCCACTGCCTACTCAGTAAAGCACGGCGGGCCTGTACCAAGCAGGAGCCAAGGCACGGCTGGAGCACTGTGCCTTTTGTATGCTGGGGACAACCCTGTTCTATCACACATCTTTTTCTTCCTCTTCAGCAAACGCAGCAGCTTCAGCCAAAGTTGAAGATAATACAATGTGCAAAGGTTGCATGGTATTCCAAATGGAAACATCAAACAAGCAGGCTTGCCGTTTGTGAAATTGGAATGATAGACATCCCTGGACGATTGAAAGAAGTGCTACTGCAACGCTCATTAAGGAGTGAACCAGCATCATCAACAAGTAACGTGTGATAGATGATGTCTTGAAGAGCGTTATGATATATATATATATATATATATATATATATATATATATATATATATATATATATATGTATAATGCCAGGATGGTTTTGGACAGGCTACATTTGGTCTGTCATGGAGAGTAAAATAAAATAAATATATTTACATACATAAAAAAAAAAAAAAAAAAAAAAAAAAATATATATATATATATATATATATATATATATGGTCATCCACGATGTGGAGGTCAGATGACAGAACCAGAACTTTCTCTTTGGTTGCAAGATATGCCGTCTACTGGAAACGATTGTTTGGTCCCAGAAGATATGACTGAAGATACACAAGGGGTGAATCCTCCTCTGATGAATGACTCAGTACTCTTTAACCAGTCTGTACGGAGCACTAGCAATTTCATGTCTGATGATATCATTTTGAAAGCCATTTGATCGGCTGAGAGAATTTGCTGTCACCTTTAACAAGAATTCATCCTGTTTCACGCCTTGATGAATGAGATTATGACCCTTCCAATTACCACCATTGGTCACATTCTTTGCTCTGTCTGCCCTTGTTTGCTGAGGTATTAGCTAAAGAATTAAGGCATGCTACATATGATGGTGTGTGGGAATTTGCTCGCCTTTTCTTACTGCCAAAAGATGTCCTTCGATGTCCTTCAAGAGGAGGAAAGAAGAAACGTCATGTGATAAAGCAGAACTGCTTTCATGCCTTCAGAAATGGCAGACTGGGGATCTTGTTGGTCTCTGAGAAGATGCTAGAATTGATGCCAAGCGCCTAACCAGAAATCCAAGCATTTCACAGTTGCTGGAGCAAATGCTAAGCGAGCTCTGCGTTTGGCTAGAGAAGGTCAGTACAGCAATGCCATGAAAGCACATGGTTCGTTGGGTTGTGCTCCTCTAGAAGACACTTCAGCACTTGATGAGTGATGTCAGCGACACCCAGAACATCTACTTCCTGAATGGAATGAGGATATTCCACCCCACTGACTGTTTCCTCTGCTTCAGTTTTGGCTGCTCTTCGTGCTTTCCCTCCAGCTACTAGCCCTGGTGGCTCAAACTTGCGCTGTCAGCATATTCTAGATGCTATTGATGGAACGACCACCCCTTCTGCAAGATTGTCTAGATCGGCCAACACTTTCATGTGTTTTCTTCTTTCTGGTCAAGCAGACACTTGGTTAGCTTCTTGGCTTACAGGAGCACCACTAACTGCCCTATACAAGAAATAAGGTGGAATCAGGCCAATTGCAGTAGGAGAAGTTTTTAAGACGCCTTGCCAGCTGCCTCTGCTGCATGGCAGTTCGATCAAAGTTGCCAGGTGTTTTCATTCCCACTGGCCAAGTTGGTGTTGGCATTAAAGGAGGGTTAGAAGCTGCTATCCACTGTCTTTCCAGCTTCATAGAATCACATGCCGACGATCGGGATCTCTGTTGTCTGAAAATTGATTTCTCAAAAATTCTTTCAATGAGTGTAAGGGAGGGTCCTTTCTCCGACATGTACATAGTCAATTTCCGGAGTTATTCGAATGGTCTCAATGGTCATATCACTGCCATGGAGAACTTCTCTTTGGAATGACGTCATTAGATCATCAAGGGGAGTTCAGCAAGGAGACCCTCTGGGTCCTCTTCTTTTTTCGTCAGTTATCGTGGAGCTCCTTCATGATATTGATGACATACTGGATCTGCACCTCCAGCTTTGGTACTTAGATGATGGCACCTTCGTAGGAAAACGCAGTTCTGTTGCTGCTTTCCTGGACTTACTGTCATCAAAGGGCTCATCGCATGGCCTTTACATTAATAAGAAGAAATGTGAGGTATTCTGGCCATCAGGTGACATTTCATTTCCAGAGTTCCCTGGAGAGGTCAAACAAATCAATCAGAGTTCAGAAGGTGCAGAGTTTTGAGGGGCTCCAGTAGTCGGGTCTGATTCATTCTTTAATCAATCCTTTGCTAAACGAGTGGACCATGTTCTCTCCTGTCAGGATCATCTCTCTGATCTTGAAGACCCCAAGTAGAGATGCACCTCCTACACAGCTGTCTTAGCCCGTGCAAAATAAATCATCTAATCAGAACTGTCCCCAGGGAGAGTGACAGAACATCTTAGTCGGTGTGATCATTGTGTGCGTCTTTGCCTAGAGAAGATGTTCAATTCATCTATGTCTGACGCCTGTTGGAAACAGGCAACCCTATCAGTCTGTCTTGGTGGTCTTGGTCTAGGAGGAGCCAGCAGAACAGCTTCAGCAGCCTTCATTGGAAGCTGTAATTCTACTCGCAAATTATTAAGTCAATTGATTGGGCATGCTACGTCATTTGTGGAGGGCAGTGAGCACGTCAATCTCACCTCATTTGACCAGAATTTGATAGTTCCTGGTGAACTACCAACTTGAGAGATTATAAGGAGTGTTCCGTCACACTCTGAAGATATTGATTTCAAGGCTCCTAAACAACGCAAATTCCAAGCCGTTTTTGACTTATCACTGCTGCGGAAAATCAAGGCTGAAAGTAACTTACGAGATAAAGCACGTCTCAACTCAGTCTCTGCCAGACATTCCGGGGCATGGCTTATGGCAATACCTAACCAGAAATTAGGCCTGGTCATGTCTCCTCAGGAATTTATGGTTGCTCTTTGTATGTGGCTTGGCATTCCTGTTTTTCCATCTCCTCCTTTGTCCCTTAGGTGTTCTTGTGGTACTGTCATCGATATGCATGAAGATCATGTCTTGGGTTGTGGTCATGGCTCACTAAGAAATAAAAGGCATGACACACTTTGTGACGTCATTTTCAACACAGTTCTTGTTGACAACCGCGACTGCAAGAAGGAGCAATGGTGCAACAGCCACAACGATGCCAGACCAAGGGATGTGTTTCATCCTGACTTCCTTGCAGGGCCGAGCTGCGTATTTTGATGTGACTGTTAGGAATTCCCTACAGGCATCATATCTCTTAGAATCAGCCAAATGTACAGTGGACAAACAAATCACACATACTCCCACATAACATTGTCAACATTACAGATGGCTAGTCTGTCCAAAATCAGTTTAGCATTAGACCGCCAAAGACTAAAAGAAAGTTGTTGCAGTAAATGCTGGATAGCTTTAGAGACTGTTGTCCCTGTAGTTAAAACTGTTCTTCTTGCTAAAATATTAAAATCTCTAAAGAACTAAGAGACCAAACTCCCAGTGTCTGTACAACTAGAGGATAGAATTCACATCCAGCTACGTTAACTTCATCTTTATGCAGTTCAATCTTCTCGGAGTCTCCTCCAGCAGCTGCTACTCTTGGTTGGGTGGCTGATTCTAGGAGATATGATGCTTGTAGGGAATTCCTAACGATCACATCGAAATATGCAGCTCTATACTGCAACATCTGTTGTTGCTGCCAGTACTGCTGCATGTCATCAAGTACATCCACTAGTATGGCAAAGGGATTCACTTGTAGGTGTCTGTTTTGTGACAGAGGACCGCAAAGTAAAAGGATACAGACAAAAATTTGAGAAATTGTTCTACAGTATGAATCTGGAGAAGCAGTTCACAAGGCTGCTGAAATCAAAGGAGACAATAGGACTGCACTCCTCACTCACATAGTGACCGACTTTGTTGCTTGTGAAATTTGTAACTACCTGTACTGTAATATCATGAAAGCTGTTGTTCTAAATAACACGCCCAAGCACAAAGTGGATGCACTAGATTAGAGCTAACTAAGAAAACAACCTCAGCTCTAGCAGAGTACTCAGATGTACATGCAATTGCTTTCAGAAACTTGGCAACTGTAAATGTTGACGTAATTGCAGCATGGCTCAATGCACCAGTGACCTGTGACTGTCCTAAACTAGTCTGCACAGACCTTTCACTGCAGCGAATTGTGTGGTAGTAGGGCAGCAGAAAGTAACAATAATGGCTTGACTCCGATTCAGCGGACTAAAAATATTTTTAGAGTTATTGTTACTCTGGCATGCATGCATACCCATCTAATCAGAGACTTAGCTAACAATGTTTCCTAAGCCACACCCATGTAACACGTTATGTCTCGTAGATTAACGGCGGCGGCGCTGGCAGCCTGGCACGTTGTGTTTATATCTTTAAGGAAACAATTACCTTACTTATATGACCTTGTATTTGCTTTTTTACCTACAGAACTTGATAAACAGCCGCTCCAAGAATGCTTTCAGCGTTTGCAAGTTTTTAGTTAGTTGTATAACCACCACTTGTCACTCGAGGCGATGCGTGCAATAGATATTTTTATTATTATTTCAACAACAGACAACTTTTGTGAGTGGCACATTTTGAATTTTGTTAGCGACTATTTTGGCTACCATTTACCGTCGAAAAACCTTTCTTGCGAGATGGGGGCAATGAAAGTCGATTTCTAGACGTCTTTTAGAGTTGGACGATGGACTATAAATATAAATAGTTCAATGTAAGACTAAAGTCAATTTCGGAATTAAAGTCACTTCTGCAGTCATAACTGAAAGTGGGCTGCTAACGCATACCCATAGAACGGACTGAGGTGATACGGGTATCATTGGAAAGCTCTATGTC
The DNA here is from genome assembly GCF_963422355.1 of Corticium candelabrum. Taxonomy (NCBI): domain Eukaryota; kingdom Metazoa; phylum Porifera; class Homoscleromorpha; order Homosclerophorida; family Plakinidae; genus Corticium; species Corticium candelabrum. The sequence goes on along the minus strand of NC_085096.1, from coordinate 7,281,287 downwards.
TGCTTTATTCAATTACCCATGCCTCTTATTTGTTGGATGCATTACACCAGAGATAGGTAGAGATATGTGATGCTTTGGTAAAATAGTGAGTTAGAAGATGGAATTTTGTCAATCATGTACCGTTATAATTGTATACCTACTGTAATTAGATTGGCACGTTGTCCTAACAAGAAACAGCTTGAGAATGTAATCAACACGCTAGGTATAGGCACTAACACTCTATTGCTTTATACAGCACCGTCGGTTTTGCTCTGCGTAGTTTATTGGCAACAGCGGTAATGATCGGGACACCTAAAATGATTGCTACAACAATAAGGCATCCGGTATGTTATAGGGTGTTAGGTATCCTAAGCCACTTCCCAAAGACAGAGGTGACTTTAATTCTGAAACGGACTTTAGTATATAACAGGGACATGTTATGCTAATATCAGTGAAAAGAAAAGAACAAAAATATTGAGTTTGCTTGTGGTTTATTTATCAGGTTTGCTTTGTGGCACGAGTTCCAGCATTCGGCATATCACAATATGAAATGGTGGAGGATCAGACAGCTTCTTCTTACTCAGTATTGTCAACAATCACTACTTATGGCAGTCAAGTAGTCAAAATGTCAGTATTGAAAAGAAAGTTTTGTTGAATATATTTTTAATTGTGCAAATTAAATTAGTGTCATTACTTTAAATGTTGTGTTTGAAATACCCTGAAAGAAGAAATTTGTGTGTGAGAAAAATTCGTGCGATTTTGTGTGATCACAAGCCCATCGCACAAAATAAATTCCACATATATTTTGCTCTTGCGCATGATCTTATAGCGCATGGCGTTATTGTCGCACAAATTATTTCCACACAAGTAGTGATGTTTCTAGAAAAAGCACAATTTTTGTAACGCACAAATTTCTTCTTTCAGGGTAGTTTTTGAAGGCGTACTGATTATTATGAGGTCAAGTCATTAATTTAGGAAAAGTACCAAACTGATAACTTGGATTCATAATTTGTAACATGTTTGTACTTCTATAAGTGCTTGATACTAATTGACCAAGGCATGTTGTTATGTAGTAGTGTATTCAGCACTGAATCAGTTTATTTAGATCTGCTCTAGACTTTGGAGATTGCTTTATTGCTAGAGTGATAGTATGTGTGGTAATACTTTATTATGCAACAATGGTTAGGAGGCAGTGTCAAATTGTAGATTTAGCAGCAACTGTGGTTTGCTGACTAGTGAATTGTGTTGTGTGAAACATCTCTGAAACAAAATGAGGTTTACAAGGTTACAGTAACATAAATGCTGATTTATTCATTAACTCTGGAGTTAAATTCTTTGTAGGGGCTTCACCACATTTCTAAATATGGCACGAGAGTTTATTTCAGTAGATGAGATTGCAGAGTTCTAAAAATTATTCAAGCATGCATGAGATCTTGTGCTACCTGAAAGTTTACAACAGTGAGAATTTTTTGTTTGGTAGTAGGTGTATACCATACTGACGCGATTAATACCCACCCCATGGTTGGCTAGCATGAAAGGTAAACTAGGAGATGGGACTTTACTCAAAACCTGTCACCTGGAGGTGTTAATTGGCAAAAGTAATTAACTTAATCAATTGAACGACCACAGTCACAAGGTAAAATGAAGAATCTAATCATCTAAATGTGAGTCATTAAAGCCTTCAAACTCAGAATCTGATTCAGAGTCACTGAATAGCAAGCTTGCTGCCTCTTGTCTCGTCTCTGCTCATCTAGTGGAAAGTGATCTAATAACTCATCATCTTGTGATCCGTCCATGGCGTTGGAGATTCCACAGCAGAGAAAGGATTTCACAATTGTATCTGGTAAAAATGGATGACCATGCTTCGGAAATCCAGTTGATTACTTGCTGCCGTGACGGATGCACCCTAGCTGTGCCTTTCAGGTTATCAAATGCCCATCGTTCCCATAAATGATGCATATTCAACTTGAATGGCTTATTGATTGAAACATCTAGTGGTTGTGCGAGGCTAGTACACCCACCTGGAACATAGACAAGATCGGTTTTCTTATCTTCTGCATACGGTCTCACCTCTTCCGTTTGTGCACTCTGTACTCATCTAGTACGAGGAGACGTCGAACATCGTCTTCAGGATTACCCCCACACCCTTCTAATCTAAAGGGCCATTGTTTCTCTAGTCATCCAACCGCTCTTTGACGCAGGTACAAGGACATTAGCTGGAATAATCAAATGGCGCCTCACTCGCGGACCGATTGCACCTGTTGGCTTCTTGAATATGACAAGTGCCGGCAGCTTGTGCCCGTTAGCTGTAATTGTAAGAGCAACAGTGCAGCCTTTCTTCTGGTAACCGGTACTTCGTACTCTTATGGTCTTTTTACCATGAACATTGTTGGTAACGGTAGCAACACTGTCATAGCGAACCATTGTCTCACCCATGTTTGCCAAATTATACGGAGTTTAGTCATGTGTCTCACGCAACCGGATAATTTGTTGGCAGAATCTGAGAAGGTCATCTTGATAATGCTCTGGAAGGGCTTGAGACTCATTCGTTTTGCGCCGTAGTCCTACGTTAAAGAGTTGCTTCCATCTGACAAGCCATCCATTGCTTGCTTTAAATCCTACAATGTTTAGTTCTGCAGCAACTCGCTTTGCTTCGTCTATCAGTGCGACGTTAGAAACTGCCAGGCCAAAGTTTCGCCTCTCTTGCAAAAAGTCGAACATCAAGTCATCAAGCTGTACACTTAGTGGTTCAAGTCCGTCGTGCATCTTTCTTGCTTTCTTTCCTTTGGGTACTTTGCATTCCAGTTTCGCACACACTTCCTGTCAATGCTAAATTGCTTGGCGGTTTTTGACACCACCGAGCCATTGCCTCGATGCCATTCAACAACGCTGATCTTGTATTCAACAGTGAAGCTACGATATCTCTTGGGCATGGCTGCCTAGAACACGTTGCCAAATTTGTAGGCAATTAAAGAAGCTAGTCTATATAGAAAGCGCCAATTAGCACCAATTAAAGAACAAAAAGGTGTGAAAATCTTAGGACCTGGACCAAAGGTGGGGATGGGACTTTACTCGAGGCCTGGGGTATTAATCGCTTCAGTATGGTAATATTATTGTTTGTTCTGTGTAGGCAGTAGCTGTGTTGAATGGTATAGTGATGAATTCACTATTTCAAAGGCTGGGTTTGAATTCACTATTTCAAGGGCTGAGTTGTATGTAATGCTTGTCATCTTTTTAACGATGATTTAGGAAAGGAATATTTCTGTTGTATATGTTCTTGTCCATGCTTAACAATGCAGCAAGTCTGTTGTAGCATAGGAGGATCAATAGCAGATGCAGTGACACAAGACTATTAAATTGTGGTATATTTACTAAAATGATATCTCATTGGTGGCTGTAAGTCATCTTGAAGATGAAGGAAGAAGTGTTCTATGAGGTAGTTGAGAATAGTAAATTAGTAACATGAATATTTCAGGTGTTATTCAAGTAAAAGGTAAAGTTGAGCAAAAAGTCGTTAAAATGCAAACTTAAACACCTCCGAAACTAATTGATGTAGTTATAAACAATGGCAATGTGGTATTATATTTTGTTACTTTTGTGTAGTGAAAAGTTTAGAAACGAAAATAGGAAATCTCTTTCTCAAATATCTGTCAAGAATGATGTTTTATCTGCAGTGTTCTCATCTGAGCAGGGTCTTTTAAAGGTTAGCAGCTTTATGTGTGTTACAAGTATAGATTTATTAATTTATTTTATTTAGTCATTGACAAGATTGTCTGATGGTGTAACTACTGAACTAAACATGGGATTTGTGATGTATGGCACGAGTTCCAATAGAGACAAGAGTGGAGCCTACTTGTTCCTTCCTGATGGAGATGCACAGGCATGTTGTGACTATTTGTTACAGCAAACTGCATACCTGCTTTCTGTGTGACTGTCAGTAATTGTGTTTTTTGTTTTCTAACTATACAATTGTGTCGGTTTGTTGATTTCTGTTTGTCGTTTGTCTGTTTGCCGTGTCTATCTGTCATGTTCTTTCCTGTCTACCTGTCTTTCTGTCTGTCAACTATGTATGTTCTTGAAGTCTTTCTAAAATCGTAGGACAGCTGTCTGTTTGTTTGTTTGTTCATTTGTTTGTCTGCTTTCTGTCTGTCTGTCTGCCTTTTTGTCTGTCTGCTTTTTGTCTGTCTGCCTTTTGTCTGTCTTGTTTTCTGTCTGTCTGTCTGTCTGTCCGTCCGTCTGTCTGTCCAATACATATATTTTCATAAATCAGTACTATTACAAGCTGTATTATGATCTAAACTAAATGACTCTAAAAACTACACAAACAGAAAGGGCTCTTAGGCCCTACACATACAATGATTTAATAATGTACAACTGTTGTGTTCATTCTGTGAATGCTATATAACTTGTCTGCTATAACTTTAGGAAGGTTTCTCTACAGTTGAATGGAGATGAGAGATCTCCACTTGGTCTTGAATTGGGCCTAGTTTTTTCCTTCATCATCTCTAAATGACTTTGCCAACTTGTTCAGATAGTTGGAGGCTTTTATCCCCCAGCGACCAAAATGTTCAAGAACCAAGGGAACAAAAGATGGTTTGATGCCTCCTGGAAGAAGCTCTTGGTTGTATTTAGTCTCTTTTCTCTCCTCCCTCCTTGAAGCCAATGCTAGCAAGTCAGTACACCACATGCGCTAGAGGAATGTCTAGTTCTGTGTCGTGGCCAGTTTGGGGATCGATAACAACAATGTCTGGTCTGCTTTTGTTGTTGAGGTATCAATGAGTCGGTTCTTTGCTGTACTGGAAGTTCAGTTCGGTCAAACGTTCTGACCAGACATGCACGATAGCATTGTGTGTTCAAATAGGACTCTCTCCAGTTTGCATGTGACCAGGTGGTAGCCTTCTTGATCTAAATCTCTGCCACAATCACATCATCATGTGGATTGTGGTATCTTGCAGCCCAACCTGATCAGCATTGCCAAATTAGATTTTTTGGAAGATAGTGCTACCACTGAAATGAATGGGAGTGCAGATAACCAAGCTCCTGCACCCTGTCCTTGCAGTGATTGAAAGCGAGATCTATCTTTAGATATACTGAGATGATCCATAAATTCTTGTACCTTGGATTTGTGATAGTTTTCTGTGAGCCTGTGCTGCAACTTAACATGATTCATGACCAGATCTGGCAAGAATTTATCTGTAGAAAGAGAGTTGTAAAGGTTGTAGCCAATTGAACCAGCAGGCTGATTGCTGAGTAGTAAATTAGTAATTACCTCTTTCAGCTCTAGAAAACACAGAGGTAATGTGAACATTGTGTAAGCCTGACTTGCGAGGAAAGTAAAAGGAGCTGTTATGACTGCAGACGTTAAACCAAAGCCACCATTCCTGATAGGCAAAACAGCTTGAATCCACTTTAGATCTTCCGTGACTAAGCCTCCAAATAGCTGATGAAATGATGCTCTTGTCTGGTTGTCATGAATTTCTGCAGCCTGAAGGAATTGTCTAGGAGCAACAGTTCTGACCAGACTGTTTGGGAACGTGACAGTATCTGAGAAGTAACAGAGCACTCTGGCTGTCCTGCAGAACAGGTAACTGGTCGCATAATGATCTTCCTGAATTGGCATATTGTGAGCATGATTGTATGACATAAGATGAGCACCCCACTGGAGTTCCGAGAATCTTGGTCCCTTGTCGTGTGACGTGGATCATGTTGGAGTCAGGAATTAACTGATATGAAGAATCAGACTGACAATATATTTTACACTTCCTTTGCTCATCAAGGAGAGTAGCACAAGACAGAGATGAGGTCAGATCCATAAAACCTGAGAGAAATCTGTCTGCTGGATCCAACAAAAAGACATCATCCAAAGAGGCTAGCACACGGATATCAAGATGACTGTTCTGAAGGTTGACTAAAATAGGCTGCATCTCTATAGAAAACAGTGCCGGACCTAAAGGGTCCCCTTGATGGACACGTTGTTGAGATTCCAAGACAACTGTCTCTTCTCCATTCAGATACATGAGTGGATAAGGCCTGAATAGACTTGGAAAGCGTGACTGAAGATATCTCGAAATGAAGTTGACACTTGATTGAGCGTATGGGATCTGTCCATTGAATTAAAAGCATTTTTTATGTCTGACTTTAGAATCACCCAGGAAGGTATAATTCTAGCAACAGCTGGATATGTTGCACCAACATTTCTGTGCCACCTTCTGTTGCCACTCTGTGTTGGATGGGGCCGGGAGGAGAAAGCACGAATCTGAGCCTTCTTTTGAACACAGATTGCATGTGCACTCACTCGTCTCCAAGCTTCTCCAATATCAATTGGTCTAACGTCACGAGTAGGCTTCTTTAGAGCAATCAATTTAGAAGCAGAAAGTTGTGAAGATACAGAAGTTGGCACTGACCCAGAAGCAATTGAGGAACAAACGTGATGTAGACCAGCAGAAGTGCTTTTTTGAGATGTAATCAGTGCTCTGATATGCTCATAGCGCCACCCAGATGGTCCTGCACTTGATCCTTTTGGTAGATTTTTGTCTGTCTGTCTGTCTGTCTGTCTGTCTGTCTGTCTGTCTGTCTGTCTGTCTGTCTGTCTGTCTGTCAAATTTTCATATATTTTTATACATCAAAGCTAATACAGGTGAAACTAAAGTAACAGCTAATGAACAACAAGTGTCACAACTACAATTACAATTACACAAATAACAATTAGCATTAAAAAGCTCCCCTACGGAGCCTACAAACCGAAATTTAGTTTACTGAATTGAAAGTTGAACAACTAAACTCTGGTCTGTATTCTGTCCATATGTTACTCTGATCATCTTTCTAGCCAACACCGAGGCATTGCAACGCTGAAGTTGTACTGACAAGCGTCTTCTCCAATGTCTGTCTGTTAAATACATATATTTCAAATCCAAAGAAATTTCCATCAAGAGCTTAAAAGCTAGTCTTTAAGTAGAGTTCCTCTAAATTAACAACAAACACTTAAGGCTACAACAGATGACCCCATAGGGGGGTCAGAATACATTTAACCACTTAGTTTAAAACAAATAGATATTTTTCAAAGACACTGCAAGATTTTTGTCCAGCTGAAATTACTGCCATCTTCCTAGAGATCACACTTGAATTGCATTGCTGCAGCTTGATCGAAAATCGTTGTCTCTAGTGTGTTTTGAACTCAGCAATGTTAGATCGTCCATTGTCATCCCTCCACAAAGCAGAGAGGACCCTCAAGTACTCAGACGCTTTCTCCTCCCAACGGCCAAAATGTTCGAATACAAGAGGCACGACTGTTGGCAAAGACAGGCAACACCATCTAACATCCAGGTCTGTCTGTCTGTCTGTCTGTCTGTCTGTCTGTCTGTCTGTCTGTCTGTCTGTCTGTTTGTCATTCTTTTATTTTCAACATCAATACTACGTACCATACAGTGAATATTAATAAAGGTCTTTCTGTCTTTCTGTCTTTCTGGCTGTCAAAACACATATATCATAGCTACAGCAAAAACAGCAACACTAGCTACCCACTGCTATGTAGTAGTGTGAATTCGCTGTGAATTTACATTGAATTTTAGTGTGAATTTGTGGTGAATCTGTGTTGAATTCGTCGGTAACACGGGCAAATTTTGCTGGGAATGTTGCCGAAACTAAGACAAAATTCACCCAATTTACTGTGTCTTTGCCCAAATATTGTTCATTTGTTTACGCAAATTTTTGGCAAAAATGGTGAAATTCAGGTAGGAAACTGTTGAATCCGCACGGAGACGACTACAATATGGATTAAAGTGCGTTCTTTATTTAAACATTGCAATACTGAAGCTATTCATAAAACACGCTGAGTATTCTAGTAATGGCATCAAATTGTCTTACAAACTCATAAGAAATTTCTGAAAAGTCTCTTGTGTTGTTTCTCCGTCCTTCAAGGCGATCCAATTAACTTTTAAGTGCACTGCATGATGGACCTACACAACACAACGCATGAACACTGTATTCTAACTAAAATGTTCAACAGACTGTTTGTAACTCCTTGCTTATACATGCATCCAATTTTGATTAAATTGTAATTGGAAATTTCGCAGAATTTTGCTTGGAAAGAATATAGAATTTTAATAGAAAACTACTGCTATTTAAACAAATGATGTTTTCAGTCAAGTAGATGCTTATTTCTGTTTGTTTACAGCCAGTTCAAGACAGGGCAACTTTTGTTCGAGTTATCAGAGGACCTTTAGTATGATAAACAATATTTTTGTTGATGTCATAAATATTAGTATGCTTGCTTTTAGATTCAGCGTGTTACATCGTTTCTACCACGTGTAGAATGTGAAGTTACTTTTATCAACTCACCAGGTTAATGATACACTATGTCTGACAATGTTCTTCTTTTGTTCACTGCTACTCAATGATGAGCTGACAACTCCTATATATATATATATATATATATATATATATATATATATATATATATATATTGCGAGAGATGTGCACCGTATAATATGATATTTGACAAATCGGTACTTTTTGACCATAGGTCATTATCAACCGAAAAAAGATATTAAACATTTGCCTACTAACTATTCTGCGCTTTAAATTGTCGGTTTTTGTTACATCATAATAATGTTGACCAATGGTCTTTAATCATGGTGTTACCGTCATCCTGATTTAATGTTCCATGCCTTCTAATCCCAATTGCCTCCTTGATTCGTCTAGTATAGTATTTGCTGTCTGTTGTTAATGTTTTACTCTCTCCCAATCCATTATGTGGTCAGTTTTCCAGCAGTGGGCTGCAATAGCGTTGTTATGGGTGTCGCCACGTCGAATTGCTAATTTGTGTTTATTCAGTCTCAATTTCAGATTTCTTCTCGTTTCTCCAGTATAAGATTTGTCATAATTCTTGCAACCTATTTTGCATACAACGTTCTTTTTCAAATGCTGTAAGTGGATCTTTTGGATGACATAGTAATGACTGAATTGTTGTTGGTGGTGTACTCACTAATTCGATGTTAAGTTTGTTTCATAGACGTCTGACTTGTTGAGTAATATCTGGCGTTTAAGGTATCTTCAATATTGGCATTTGTTGTTCGCTACTTGCTCTTTCATTCCGTGATTTCATTAGTTGTTTTTGTATGAATGAGTCTGGATATCCATTGCAGTCAAGGTTGGCTTTATTCTGTTTATTTCCAAAGTTTTTTCTTTAATAATTCTGGCTTTTACTTGTCGGATGAGCAGAACGATAGTGTAGGTATCTGTTGGTTGTTGTCTTTTCGATGAACTGATGTTTCTAGTGTTCCAGTGGTGTTACGTTTAACTAAACAGTCAAGAAAAGGAAGCTAATGGTCTGACTTTGGTTCTGTTGTAAATTGAATTGATGGATGGTAAGAATTCAATGATCCCACAAAGAAAGTGGAAAGAGATGTAAATGACATACTTAAATTACTTGAAAAACAAAACAAGATCAACACACGTAAACAAATCGATATCAGTTGTGGAGGTCACATCATCCAAGAATGTATGGTTTACACAAGATAAACAAAATAGGAGCTTCATTACGACCTATTGTTGCAAGCATTGATTCAGTGATGTTAAAACTTTCTAAAGAACTTACTCAAATTTTTCACCAATTACCGGATGTAATGGTTGTACTGTCAAAAATTTTGAAGAATTTGCCAACCAAATGAACAATGTCCAGATCAGCAACAACGAAATAATGATCAGATATGACGTGACATCTTTATTCTATTTCCAACTTTACAGTGTCAGACGTCATCAACATTACCAATTTTCTTTTGAGGACCACCTACTATAAATGTCAGAATCAATTGTACGAACAATTGAAAGGTACGAACAATTGGAAGGTACACCAATGGGATGTCCACTGTCCAATCGTAGCAAATTTATATATACATATATATGTGTGTGTATATATATATATATATATATACATATATATATAATAATAATATGGCCAGGTAGGTGTGGGCATCCCAGGTGGTCTCGAGGCAGCGGTACATTCACTTTCCAGCTTTATTGACACTTTTGGAGATGATCCCAACTTATGCTGCCTCAAACTGGATATGTCCAATGCTTTCAACAATTGTGACCGTACTACTTTTCTGCGACGTCTTCACAGAGAGCTTCCTGAGCTTTTTGGATGGGTGCAGTGGAGCTATCACAAACCCGCAGAACTTCGTTTTGGCAACCGAAAACTCACTTCTTCTACTGGTGTTCAGCAAGGCGACCCTCTGGGTCCTTTGCTTTTTTCCTTGGTCATTCTAGATTTAGTTGATGAAATTGGGCCATTAAATGACATCAACTTAAAGTTGTGGTACCTAGATGATGGAAATTTTGTTGGACATCGTTGCAAGGTAGCTTCACTCCTAGAGCAGATGAAATCTAAAGGGTCTAGATATGGTCTTCAGCTGAACATGTCCAAGTGTGAGATATTCTGGCCTTCTGGAAACCAGTCCTTTCCGGAATTTCCGTCAGATGTGGAACGCGTCGTCGACACAAAGGGTGGTGCTGATTTTCTGGGCTCTCCTCTCTGGGGATCTGAGGTCTTTTTCAATACTAGCCTTTCAACTCGTATTGACAAAATCTGGGAAAGTCAACAACGCCTGCAAGATATTGAAGATCCTCAGGTAGAATTACTTTTACTGAGATCATGTCTGTCTTTGTGCAAACTAAACCACATACTCAGGACTGTTCCACCTGACAAAGTCCTTGGCCAACTTCAATCTTTTGACATCAACTTACGGAAGACTCTGGAATCAATAGTAGATTGTTCCTTATCAGAAAGCTCATGGCAACAAGCTACACTCCCCATTCGCCTGGGGGGCTTGGGTTTGAGGGAAGCTTCTCGATGTCACCCCGCAGCCTATCTTTCCAGTTGTAACTCTTCTCGTCACTTGGCATCTTACCTTCTATCCATGAGCAGCCAGTGGAACATGTCATATTCCGATGAGGGCCAGGCGATTGTGTTTCCAGGGGAGTCTACGGCCCAAGATTTTTTGCAACTCCCTTTACCAGATAACAACCACAAAATTGATTCCACCAGTCAGCATCAGTTGCAACTTCGGTTGGACTCTGCTTTATGGTCTTCACTCAAAGAATCGGCGAGCATAAGGGATCGAGCTCGACTGAATACCATTTCTGGTCAACACACTGGGGCATGGCTACGGGCAATACCGAACCCGAATCTCGGCCTTTCCATGCCCAAAAGAGAGTTTAGTGTGGCACTACGGATATGGTTGGGTATCCCCATTTTCCCTTCCCCAAACTCCAAACGCTGCCCTTGTGGTAACATTATTGATAAGTTTGGTGACCATCTATTGGGATGTAATCAAGGACAGAGTTTGACAACGAAACGTCATGATGCTCTATGCGAAGTGGTGTACAACGCACTGCTTACAGATGATTCTCGTTGTCGTCGGGAGGCAAGATGTAGCAGTAGCAACCAAACAAGACCAGGAGATGTTTATCATCCAGATTTCGAGCGCGGTTTGCCTGCCTACTTTGACTTATCGGTACGAAGTTCCTTACAACCGTCTTTTCTCACTCAAGCAGCAAGTCATCCAGGTGCAGCATCTGATGCAGGAGAGATGGAAAAGGACGAACGACATCACCTGAATGTGTCCAGCACAGGCAGCCTTTTTCATCCGCTAGTAGTAGAGACTCTGGGTCTCTGGACAGCTGCTAGCCTTCAAGTGCTCAAGATCATAGCACGTAGAGCTTCGTTTAAACATAATGTTTCAATTAGCCAGTCTGTTTGTCATTTTCATCAGCAACTCTCTACTAGACTGTGGTGTAGCAACGCTAAAATGATACTAGCTAGATGTAGTTTAGATGGTACTGCTAGTCCCCTATGGGACCTATAATATAATATATATGTATAATATAAAAAAAAAAAAAAAAAAAAAAAAAAAATAATAATATATATATACACATACATATATATATATATACACCTGAACTTGAACAAGTGTAAAGTTTTTTGGCCCAGCGGTGACCAAATTTTCCAGAGATTCCTTCACAAGTCCAACGTGTTATGCAAGTAGAAGGTGGTGCAGATTTATTGGGCTCACCCATTTATGGATCTGAACAGTATTATGACGCAGTTTTCCAAAAACACATTAACACGGTAACGAAAGTTCAAAACCATCTCATAGATATTGATAATCCTTAGATTGAATTTCATCTTCTGTGCAGTTGTTTATCTCTTCCTAAGATCAGCCATCTTCTTTGCACTGTTCCCCCAGGAAAAGCAACACAGAAACGCTATCTTTTCGATTAATGCTTGTGACATTCACTAGAAATTTTGTCTCACTCGTCGCTTTCGAATGAAGCGTGGTGTCAAGCATCCCTGCCAATCACTCTTGGAAGTCTAGGATTACGTGAAGCACAAAGTGTCTCTCCTCTTGCATTTATTGGTAGTTTTAATTCTAGTTGAGATCTAGTCAAATGCCTCCTTTCTACTTCTGCTACTAAAGAATCTTCGGTACTTTTTTTGGATTGCGAGACGAGTTCCAAAGCAGGCTTTCTTCAGGAATTTGGGAGTCTTACATCAGACACTAATATTGACTCGGTATCTCAATGTTCATTGCAAAAGCAAGTGGATACACGGAAGTTTGATTCATTGAAACAGTCTTCAACTATTCGTGACCAAGCTAGACTAAACGCAATATCTGAACCACATGTAAGGGCATGGCTCACAGCCATTTCCAACCCAAATCTTGGGCTTGCTATGTCCAGGCACGAGTTCACTGTTGCTCTACGACTTCGGCTGGGTATTCCTCTTTTTTCGTCTCATCCAAACGGTGTACACTGCCCATGTGGTCAATTGATTGACAAGTTTGGTGATCATCTTCTCGGCTGTCGTGAGAACTCATTGAGATCAAAACGTCACGATGCTTTGAGCGACACCATCTATAATGGGCTGTTGATAGATGACAAAGGACTTTACTAGAACAGAGATTTTTGTAACAGAATAACAATCGCCCTGCCCTGGTGATGTTTACCATCCCAACTTTCTGTTTGGACGTCGTGCCTATTTTGACCTTACCATCCGTAACACAGTCCAATTGAAATTTGTGGCCAACAGTGCAAATTCTGCCCGTTCGGCTGCAGCAGCAGGTGAACTTGAAAAAGATCTCAAGTGCGAAGAAGCAGTCGCCCACAGTGGTGCCTTGCTTTTCCCACTAGCAGTGGAAACGTATGGTTGTTGGACTCCTGCTAGTCTGGATACTATTAAAACTATTGCGTCTAAAGTAGTGACTGCGACTAGTATTCCTTTTACACAAGCGTATTCTAATTTAATGCGACAATTGTCTATAATTTGTGGAAATTTAATGCTCGCATGATACAAAATAGATTAATGTTAGATGCTGATGTAATTGCTTGGGATTTGCTGGTTTTGTCTGTTAGTAGTTTGTTATAAAATATAATATTATATATATATATATATATATATATATATATATATATATATATATATATATATATATATGGAAAAACTAGAAGAAACTGTATTCCAACACTTACCATCATCAAAGACCAAAGTTGTGGAGACACTATGTCAATGATATATTTGCAATTGTGCACAATAACAACAAAGATACCATTCTGGAGTGTTTATATTCTTACCATCCATCAATTCAGTTTACAGCAGAACTAGAGTCAGACCATCAGCTTCCTTTTCTTGACTGTTTACTTAAAAGTAACATCACTGGAACACTAGAAACATCAGTTTATCGAAAACAGACAACAACCAACAGATACCTACACTATCGTTCTGCTCATCCGACAAGTAAAAGCCAGAATTATTAAATGTCTCCAACACCGAGCAGAACACATGCAGCATGGATTAAAGTAATTTTTTGGAAATAAACAGAATAAAAACCAACCTTGACTGCAGTGGATATCCAGACTCATTCATACAAAAACAACTAATGAAATCACAAAATAAAAGAGGAAGCTGCTAACAACAAGTGCCAATATTGAAGATACCTTTTGCACCAGATATTACTCAACAAGTCAGACGTCTGTGCAATAAACTTAACACCAAATTAGTGAGTACACCAGCAATGATTCGGTCATTACTATGTCATGCAAAAAATCCACTTACACCATTTGAAAAAGAACGTTGTTACCAAATAGGTTGCAAGAGTTGTGACAAATTTATATTGGAGAAACAAGAAAAATCTGAAATTGAGACTGAATGAACACAAATTAGCAATTTGCCGTGGCGACATCCTAACAATGCTATTGCAGCCCACTGCTGGGAAACTGACCACATGATTGGGAGAAATTAAAACATTAACAACAGAATGCAATACTATAGTAGACAAATCAAGGAGGCAATTTGGATTAGAAGACATGGGACATTAAATCAGGATGACGGTAACACCGTGATTAAAGACCATTGGTCAACAGTGTTATATAAAAACTGACAATTTAGAGCACAAAATAGTGAGTAGACATACTCGTCGAAATGTCCCAATTTGTCAAATATTATATACGGTGCACATCATATATATATATATATATATATATACACACACCATATTTATATATATACACCGTATTTCTGCGTATGTAGCTACGGGGCTCTTATTAGAATCCTTCAGTTGTATGTGCCTTTGTACAGTGTGGTTTGGGAATAGGGTAGAAGCTATGGAATTCCCTAGAGGATATTGCAGACAAAGGACAGAATCAGAAATATGGCTATCAGTTATCAGTGTTTGGTCCAGAATTTCAGAAGTGGGGGTTGGTTTTTTGTTCAAATTGGGTGTGGCACTGCAGATTGTTTTAATTAATTGATTCTCACACATCAACTGTTCTAACACACAGGGTCATCTGGTGTAACTCCGTAACCGGGGCAACTTTGTGAATATCTAACCCTGTTTGAGCATTAAGCGTCTTATTTCCAATTTAGGATTTGAATCTCTTCTACTATTAATAAACTACTTGACGTAGGATTATGAGTTTTATAGCAAGTCGATTGGCTATTTGAATGGACATCCGGGCCAGCAAAGCGATGACAACAAAAAACCCTCCTACATCGCACAGCAACTTCATAGGATACAGCGAAAGATCTAATAGGTATGCCTTATTTGTCGCTACCACAATAGATGCAGTAGAGAAACGTACCCAAGCAAGCAAAAGTTGCAACCATCCGTAAGTCGTAGTTGCCAGAACAAAACTCTGTTCACAAAGTTGCCCCACCCACAAGATTAGCAGTGCCGACGAAAGTCCCAAATTATCTCAAGAACGATTAAAATTTCAGAGATGGTCGCCCACATGCTGATTGGTAGAAGGCTACTTTTCCATTCAGTAGTAAGATCAAGCGACTACAACACTCATACGCAGCAATATGGGCGTGTATCAAATTCTCACGGAGTTACTCCGGATTACTCTAGTGACATTAAATTAACTGTTGTCGACTGCTTTGTCTTCTCTACTCATGCTTGAGTTACTACTGCCTGAGAAGCAGCTGGCAGTGTTTTCAATTTAATCTTATGTATGTTTGTCTCTCACATCATACACACACACACACACACACACACACACACACACACACACACACACACACACACACACACACACACACACACACACACACACACACACACAAATGGACAAATGTTGAGCTCTTCATGTTGTTTGATGTCGACCTTAAGATCAGTTGCAAAGATAGATAGCTACCTTTGCCTGTAGGGACAGCGGCGTCATCCGCTATGTGAAGGCTTTGGGCTAGCACTGACAATCCACCTGGAGGTTGGCCAGAGTCATCCAAGGCACTGACTGCGGCACAGCTCTGGGACTGGACACCAAGGCCCACAAATACCCTTCTGCTGCAGGATGTTACTGCCAAGCCAGCGGTCTTGTCTACCCCAAGTCAATGACCAGGTACTCAGTTTTACTTCTGAGTCAATTTTGCTATTGCGTGCGAGTTCCTTGCCTAAGGGAATTACACTTGTACCCATCCCGTACTTGAACCCATGCCCCCCAAAATTTTTGGATGTATTCATTCTTCAAATGCAACTCTCTAACCAATTGAGCTACAGACACCACACACACACACACACACACACACACACACACACACACACACACACACACACACACACATTAGTCTCACGTAGCCAGACATTTGCATGTGGGGGAGGGGCATGTAGTACGTCTGGACACAGTGGCCGGGTTTTTGTTGGCGACACCAAGATTCTGGCGTGACTAATCACATTGCAGAACCACAATTATGGGCGTAGCTTAACTACCACATCCGGGACTTCACGGCTTCAATCGCTAAAATGTCGTACGATGAAGAGTTGATTTCACTTGCCATTCTGTTTGCAACTAAGTCTATGGGGTATCTCGAGCTTTGTTTGTACTTTGTACTCTTTGGCAGACCGTTACTGGAGAACGAGCTCGAGCTGAAGACGCTGACGTTGGTATCAAGCGCACACGTTCTGATAGTTCATCACTCTCTACTCGCTGAGCCTGAACATCTAGACCATGCAATTTCCCAACGGCGTTGACCTGCCCTCGCAACTCTGCCTCCTTTCTATTGAGCTCGTCTCGTAGGGATTTCAACTGCTCTAGATTTCTTGCGCAAGGTTGACAGAGCCAAGAGTGTGGTGAGAGCATGACGCTCACTGAAATCAGGGCAAAACTCGGCCACAAACTCTTCTAAGATCACGTTAAGATGTTCATTGTGAGAACTGTGTACTAAACGGTGGGTTGCAAGTTTTGTAGTCGCTTTGCAAAGAACTCAATCCATCTAATCAGCCTCGTAATTCTGATATCCGGTCAACTACCTGCTGCGGAGGAGGAGCAGATCTCTGTCTGCGCTCAAGTTAATTTACAGTTTATAATAGAAAATTGTAGGATGAAAAGGACGCTTTCATATATTGTAACTACTTGTACTAGTCATTTTGCGCGATAGCAGCTAATCATGACATCATGCATACCAGCCGCCAACAAAAACCCGGGCACTGTGTCCAGACGTTCTTCTCGCCCCTCCCCGTGCATGAACGTCTGGCTACACGAGACTACACACGCACACATGCACACACACACGTGCACACACACACAGGGATTTAGCATAGATCATGTCTGTTTGTCATAAGAGCATGTTTGGATTGTTATCTTGTGTCAATAGCTGTGCATTTTAGGTATTGATTCACAGTCAGTTCACTTGCAAAATATGGTTGACATTCGTGACCTTTTTAATAAAGTGAGTTGTCTTTGCAATTTGTGGTTTGTTATGAATGAGTTTGTATGATTTTGTGTTGTGCAGGAATTTGCCATGAGAATTCAGTCAAATATTATTAACACTAACAGGGTCTTTTACACTGATTTGAATGGATTTCAAGTAAGTCTTCTCAGTTGGTTGTTTTGTCTTTGTCAGTGTGTGTGTGTGTGTGTGTGTGTGTGTGTGTGTGTGTGTGTGTGTGTGTGTGTGTTGTGTGTCTGTGTCTGTGTCTGTGTCTGTGTCTGTGCAGGTCTCTCAACTCTGACGATTTCATCTGAGACTCATAATTTATGAGCATGTCTCACGATTTTTCGTGATTGACAGTCGTTTCTCATGACGCTTACCGTGAGACACTTTACGCAGTCTTGTCTTTTCGGACATAGTGGATTCTTTGAACTAGACTTTCGTAGACGGCTTTGCTTGCTTGTTGTATCTGGACTATCTAGGTGGTGTATGCAATAAAAACAACGTTTGAAAGTTTGAGGCGAAGCCTTGGCGTGCACAAAGAAAGGTAAAGTGAGACCAACATGTATGCCAGAGCTCTTGTAGGCTGTTAACCACGCCTACTTTTGACTTATTTAATGGAAGTGGTCATTTACAAAAGACAGTCTCATGATTTGGTGAGAAGAAAAGTTGAGAGGTCTGTCTGTGTCTCTGTGTGTGTTTGTGTCTGTCTGTGTCTCTGTGTGTGTTTGTGTCTGTCTGTGTCTCTGTGTGTGTTTGTGTCTGTCTGTGTCTGTGTCTGTGTTTTATCTCTGTGTGTCTGTGTGTTATCTGTGGGTGTCTTTGTGCGTAGTGTGGGTTTGTGTCTGTCTGTGTTTGTCTGTCTGTCTGTCTGTCTGTCTGTCAGTGCATATATTTTCAAACATTGAACTATTATACACCATCTAAGCAAAGCAACTGAATACTACCCAAGCCAATAGGGCTTGGTTCTACCTACGACTATTTATGTTTATGTGGCTGTCTCTTGAAACGATCTTCTTTATTTTTCTGTCAATCACTCTAGCATTTGATTGTTGTAGACACACAGAAAACACAAATCTCCAGTATGTCTTGAAGGTTGATGCATTTGGCTTTCCGTCTTCGTTTCTTGATAGCTGTGACAGTTTCTTCAAATAGTCTTCAGCTTTCTCTCCCCAACAGCCAAACTGTTCGAAGACTAAGGCACAAATGTTGGTCGAAAACCTCCAGGCAAGAGCTCCTGGTCGTACTTTTTGATCTTCAGATTTTCTCTTCTGGTTGCTCTCTATCTGTCTGTCAATACATATATTTCGAACATCACACTATAATACATATCAGCAAAAGGCAAAAAAGTGAAGTTTGCAAGCTAGATGAAAATACACATGTGTACACATAGCAGCTAAAAATTATGCTATTACCCAGCTTTTCAACCAACTGTCTGTTTGTCTGTCTGCATTTATGGAAGGATAAAACATTGTCTGTCCGATACTGTAAGTCCAGAAATTTTCGTACTCATGAAATTTTAGTTGTTTTCATACAGATAGCTGGTTGTACTAAAATAACATGACTACTAAAGTTATAGATAGATGCACTTGAATTCGGCTACAGTACAGTACCGATGTCTTGTACTAAATTAGCATGTGTACAAACTACATCATGAGGCAGAAGTACTAAAATTTATGAGTACTAGAATTTCTGGATTTACAGTACATATATTTTAACATTGAAATCTGAATACAACACAACTAAGCAACTCTACTGTCCCAATTGCACATAACCTCTACCAAACTAAAACTCTACTGGTGTGTGTGTGTGTGTGTGTGTGTGTGTGTGTGTGTGTGTGTGTGTGTGTGTGTGTGTGTGCATGTGTGTGTGTGTGTGTGTGTGTGTGTGTGTGTGTGTGTGTGTTGTGTGTGTGGTGCTGTGGCTCAATTGGTTAGAGAATGCATTTGGAGTATGAAAACATCTGAGACCTTGCATGGTTGCAGGTTCAAGTCACATTGATGGTGAGCTATGGCATAGTTTTCTTAAGCAAGAAGCTTACACACAATTGCTTCTCTCGACTCAGGAGTAAAAATGAGTACCTGGTCATTGACTGGGGTGGACATGACCGCTGGCTTGGCAGTAACATCATGCAGCAGACGGGTACTTGTGGGCCTTAGTGTCCTGTCCCAGAGCTGCACCATAGTCAGTGCCCCTGGATGACTCTGGCCAAGCTCCAGGTGGATTGTAGTGCTGGCCCCAAGCCTCCACGTAGCGCATGGAGGCCCTGTCTCTAGAGGCAGGGGGAGCTATCTTTGCAACTGACCCTATGGACGACGTCAAATGATGTGGAAGGCCTAACATTTGTCCATTTCTCCATTTGTGTGTGTGTGTGTGTGTGTGTGTGTGTGTGTGTGTGTGTGTGTGAGTGTGTGTGTGAGTGTGTGTGTACGTGTGTGTGTGGGGGGGGGGGGCGGTGGAGCAGATGGTAGAGCGTTGGTGATGACATCCGGGATCTTGTATTCCGTGATGAGGGTTGAAGGTTCGATCCTGGTGGAGGCGACACTGTCGCGGTTTCCTTGAGCAAGAAACTCACCCACACTTGCTTCTCTCGACTCAGGAGTATAAATGAGCACCTGGTCATTGACTGGGGTGGACAAGACCGCTGGCTTGGCAGCAACATCATGCAGCAGACGGGTACATGTGGGCCTTGGTATCCAGTCCCAAAGCTGCGCCATTGTCAGTGCCTCTGGATGACTCTGGCCAAGCTCCAGGTGGATTGTAGCGCTTGCCCCAAGACTCCACGTAGCGCATGGAGGCCAAAAGACGTGGAGGGCTTAACATTTATCCATTTGTTTTGTGTGTGTGTGTGTGTGTGTGTGTGTGTGTGTGTGTGTGTGTGTGTGTTTGTGTTGTGTTATTGTGTTGTTGTTGTTGTTGTTATAACAGTGCATTTGTTTGTTGTCTTGTGTTACGGATTAGTGTTATTTGGGGTAATAGTTGCAGCTTATCATTTTGGGTTAGAGGAAACCCATTTACACAGGAATTGTTGTTGGATGTATTATTAAATCATGCTTCTTTATAGGCCGTGTTCACACTTGGGTTAGCAAACCCGGGGTTTGCACTAATTAATCCTAACAGCCTGCTGTGCTATCACGCGCAGGTGTGTTCACACTTGCTGAGCTAACCCAGGTTGCCTCTAATTAGTCTTAAGTAGGCTGTGTGAACTGTAACTGTAGTACTTGATCACAATCAAGTGATCGCGCTATGCTACTCAATTCCCGCCAGAATTGAAATCTCTAACTCTTCAGAACACGTTTCATCTCCAAGTTCTACTGCCTTTTCGGGTTTCCTTCCTTCGACTTTAGTAGCTCAAGGGCTGTGCGTTACCCTGATTTCCCTCTAACTGCATCATCATCAGCCATTGCTATGCAACCAACTAGTTCAGTAAGTATACTAGGTTGGCAAATGCGACAAACTACATCTGCAATGCCTGTTGGGACTCCTTTCATTTGGAGACCATCAGGATTGCCTAGCATGTCATCAATGCAACCTGCAGCACTAGCACCAGTCAGCTATCCTCACAGTTACTGTGCCACACAGCAACAGCAGCACTACCATCACCACCACCACCAACAGCAGCAACACGATCACGAGCAGCAGCAGCAGCAGCCTCAGCCACACCAACATATACAGAACCAGAACAAGCAACCACACAATACCCCTTCACAAACATTAGAAGAACAACACCCAGACCCTAAACAATCTGCAAAGAGAAGAAAGATCGATCCAAAAAAAAGAAAGTCTTCATCATTTAGTGAAGCTGAAACTGCTTCTTTACTTGACATATGGTTAAGCAGCAAAATCCACGATCAGCTACGGAGACCAGGGTTGAAGAAGCCCATTTGGGACAAGATTCAAGATGAGATGACAAAACTGGGTTTTACCAGAACAGGAGATCAGTACAAGCAAAAAATGAAATCTCTAGAAAAAAAGTACAAAGAAATCAAGACAAAGCTAAATCGTTCAGGAGAAGAGAATGATAATTCTTTTCCATATTATGAGATTATTGACAGTGTAATGGGCACAAATCCCACTATTTCACCACATTTTATTATTGGCAGTGGTGCTCAAGATGGTCTGGATCTAGATGATGAGGATGACTTCCTACTAGTAGACGACAACGTTTGTGCAACCTCACCTGTTCAAGCAAGTAGCCCTAGCATGACGTACAGATTCTTGATGATAGCTGTGATGATATCATTAGTGTGAGTGTTGCCAAAGAAAAAGGAACAGCCAATAGAAGACAAACTGATCAGGAAAAAAGGAAGAGAAAACGTCCAAGGGCTGCTGCCATTTTTGAAGACATTGCAACCACCATTGAAACAAGTTTGTCTTCTATGGAAAACAGATTTGCTGCAATGATGAAACGGCAGATGGAGAGAGAGGAAAGGCTACTGCACAAAGGCTTGAAGCAGATCAAGCACAAAGCACAAAACAACAAGAATTCTTTCATGAGGCTTTAAGAGTTTTGAAAGACCAGTAACTTTCTTGTTTATTACTAGTTTATACCATTGCAATATATGCTTGCACTTGAGCAATTAAGAGTTCTATTTTGTGTTGTTATTAATTTAATAATAGATTTGGGGTTGCTTAAACTTCTACTAAAACTCTAGTACTGTAGTATAACTGCATGCAAGACCTATAAGGACAAGTTTTAATATCATTTTCACTATCTACCTTGTTGGGTTTTCTTAGCTTATTACTGTCAACTGATTTCACTGCACGTACTGTAATAGAGCTTCTCTTGTGTCATCAGCATCACTATTGCCTTGTGGATTATGACCATCATTGTCACCCTCATCATCATCATCATCATCTCATCATTGTCATTGCCATCTTCACAGTCAATGAGCCAGTCATCATCCGCCTCATCATCATATGCAATACCGTAGTTGTGAAGAATGCAACAAGCAGTAACAACATGGCAAACGTTGTGCAAGGTAGTGTCTTGTTGCTTATGCAGAATCCTGAAGCGACCCTTAAGAAGACCGAATGCCCGCTCCACAACCATCCTTGTACTTCTCAGTTTAAAATTGAAGTTTCGTTTATTCCGCGCTCCTGTTTGAGGCTATGGTTTCATAAGCCATGGAAGCAGGGGATAAGCTGGATCTCCAATGATAAGAACGGGTACCATTACTCCATTGATGTTTACAGGTTGACCATCAGCAAAGCATGTCCCAAAATGCTCAGCTTTTTTATACAACTTGGATGGCCTGGACGAGTTCATCCAACACATATGTCAGTAAAGTACATGAAAGAGTCAACTACAGCTTGCAGAATAACTGAATGAAAATTTTTTCGATTGTAGTACTTGTTTGAATAGTCAGAAGGACATTTCATTGGAATATGTATGCCATCGATCGCACCTCCAACTTGGGGAAATCCCTGCTGCTGCTGAAACTTAGCAATTACACTTGCCAGTCGGTTTCCGTTGGGTAAGCGAACATAACGTTTCAACAACTGGCGCACAGTAGCTCTACATACTTGATTTGTTATTGTACAAGCAGTTGAATGACCAATCCCAAACAGGTGAGAGACTGTATGGAATTCAGAATTCCCCGCCAACCTCCAGAGACTGACAGCAACACGTTTGCTTACTGGCACAGGGTCATGAAATTGAGTGCTGCGATGAGAAATCTATGGATGCAAGTCAGCACACAGGTGGTTGAAAGTAGTCTTTGACATACGGAAGTTAGCTTTCCACTCACGTTCACTCCAGTTCCTGCAGACTACGTTTGTCCACCATGTCTCTGTCCTGTGCTTGACCCACACGGTACGTTGAACAAAATGACAGCGATGTAGAGCCACAAAACCCCTCAGTATAGTCAAAGTAAGGCGACGACAGAAGACGACATGCGTGTGGTAGGACAGCAACAGCTGCCTGAAGCTGCGGATGTGATTTGCTCAATGAACAACCGCCACACTAACACAAAGTAGAGCAATCTTCTTTGATGCATTGCTGTGATAGGCAATATGGATAAACTGGAATGTTTTGACAAGCGGTAACCCAAGCTAAACCCAGCTCTAATCCCGCTCTAACCCTACTTTTCAGCAGGGTGAGGCTAGCCCTGCTCTAACCCACATTCCAGTGTAAACTGACCAGATGTACTCTAATTGGTTATGCTAAGCAGTTGCAAACCCAGTTCTAAACCCTAGTGTGAACACAGCCATAGTCTCGCATAGCCAGACCCTCTTCGTCATCATACTTTCACTGGAACTGTGATGGCAGAGCGGGTCTGGCTACACTAGACTATGTTATTTTATACTCTTACCAAACATAATCCAGGTTACATCTTGCAAAACTGTTTCGTAATTACTCCCATTCGATTAGTATTGCAGTGTTCAATTCTGTATTGTGCTGCGTAAGGCACTATTTGGTTTGAGGTTGTACAGGTTGCTCTCTGACTATTTATGTCAGTTATGCAGAATGATGTAACCGTCTAACACTACTCTAGTATCGTTTGCCCAATTATTTGAGCAAGGCATCCAATTATCTGAGTCGGGCAACCACTTTTAGGTCTGCATCCTATTATTCATCATTTATTCACTTCTTTGTGCTTGCATTTGTTAGTGTTATTTAATTTCTGCATAGAGTGTAGAAGTGAGTAAATTACTTCTTTCTTTAGAAACTTTTTGAACATGAGAGAAAGCTGTATTAACAATGATGTGTAGGAACTGTTAGGATATATGGGAACTTAGCAGGGATGACTGGGTTACCAGCCGGTGTTATTTGACTGAGTCTTTTGTAGTTGCGTTGCTTAGCTAGTGCATTGCCTTTTGTAGTATTATACTCTGTCTTAAAGCATAGATAGTAGAGCGGGAGAAAGGGATTGGAAACGCCTGCTTACTTCTGAGACCATAAGCATTACACGTGATGTCATGACGGCATATATGGCGGCTGTCCCTTGCAATGATTCTGAGGTTCTATGCGACACTGTGACAGTAGTGTTGACTAAGGTGGACGATTCCTTGAGTGAAAGAAGTAGGAGTGTTTCAGTTTTAGCAGAATTACTACTTGCCTAGAGTGCTCAGAACAGGCAAGTATTCAAGAACTTCGCTCAGTCACTGTTGCGGTTGCTTCTTCCGTGTTTGAAGGACGTGGGAAAGAAGCCCGGGAGATCGTGGAAGGATAGACTTTGGCGTAACTTCCATGCAGTTGGTGTCTCCAGTGACTTGACAACACTGTAGAAGTTGCAACCAATTGAGTTGTGCTTAGGTGATTCGATGCTTTGTCAAATGTTGGTCACTGCTATCATGGAGCACCTCATGAAAATCCATTACCTTGTTGAGCTTACGTCATTGACTCATCAGTCTGAGCAATTGACCAAGTCAGCAGAGGAGCAAAAGGTGATACGATACGTTGCAGGTTACATTCTCGTGTCACTAAGAAAGAAGCTAGAACAATCTTCCCATCACCAAAGAGAGGAATTTATTCTGTGCCTCTGGAGGATTTGTGAGGATGAGACAGATTGTGAAGACTTCTTCACCTACGCTAGACACTGGCTGGATCAAGTAAACCGTGGAGGTCTGTTTATAGTCAGTGATCTGTCCTATCTCCTATTTGAGCAGCTTGAACTCAATGTTCGTAAGCTATACAATTTGTCAGCGCTTGACACTTCATTGTTGTTATGTTCTCATGATGAAGTCAGAGAGGCAGTTGTGGAATCAGGTGACGTTCAGTTCTGTTGGTCCCAGTTGTCTTCAGATCTTGATGATGATGGTAGCCAGCTACTTAGAATGATTGTAGACTTATGGATTACAATACGTGGATTTTCATTCGTGAGATCATTTTGGAACTGTACAAACAAGCTCATGCAGTAGGTACTTGTAAGGCTAAGCTTCTTCGTAAAACTTTGAAATTTTAGGTCTTCAAAAATCTTCAAAGTAACATCTGCTTCAACAGGCTGAAATGTTGAGTTGGCAACAACGTGGACAATAACACAGCAAAGAGACTCTGCATTTGGAGACAGTGAACTGTCCCTTTGATATAGCTAATGAACTCATTATGTCATCGACGTCAAGTGGGCCAGAAGTTTGGAAAGTCGATTCTCAACAATAATGGAGACATTCTCACACTATGAGAAAAGTCAGTGTTCCTATCACACTTTAGTACATTAATTACAATTACAAACCACAATCTTATACCTCTGTTTGAGTTACACAGACTATGCTTGGATTCAGAGGTGTCTGAGTATTGTGTAATTAAGCCAATAATAGTCACATTATCTTGGGTACTGTTGATGCCATCAATGGAAAGGCTAGGACAATACCATCAAACCTTGGCAAGGCTTGCCTTGCACGATTCGACTTCAAGTTTCTTGTGGCAGTAGACTTCCTTCTCTCCCTGTTCTTTGTGGAAATCAGATACATCTTTTGTCTCATCTAACATATTGAAACATATTTCTCCAACGTGAAACCATGCTCTGCTGTATGCTCTAATACTAATATAGCTAAATGCACTTGCACAATACCTGATAGAAATCTTTATTAAATTAGTACCCATTTCCACTCTTGAAAGGCACCCAGAACAGAATTTGGAACCTATTACTACTTGTGAACTACCAAGTTTGCGCTGAAGGTACACAAAGAGCAGAGCAAAAATATGCCTCTTTCCCTTTAGGATACTAGTGTACTGAACTATGTACCTTTCTCAGTGTCTATTATACCTGGTTCCACTGACGTAATACCATCTGGGTAGTTCATTCACTCTCCCCTATCATGTGAGCTCGTAACCGACTACTAGAGGTACACAAACTAGGCGACATCAGGTTTTCTTGCTGCCATTTTAGTACCGAAAGAAGCCCCATTCATCGTTTCTTTGTGTATTGCTTCCGCTTCCCTAGATTATGATAGCATTGATATGGGAACTTTCACTGTCTTCCTTCACTAGTGAGTTCTCACATGTTTGCCAGTAACTCTGAAATACAGCGAACAACGAGAGATACCAAAGTTCTCCGTTTCATCGCTATAGGAATGGCACTGGGTGAAAACTGACCTGGGCTGGTCTGCTGCAACTTGCTGCAAACACAAAGTCCAATTTTTTGTGTGCGCAGAATAGCGTAACACCCATGAGCATCAAAGGCAACTGCTGACCCGGATCATTTTGTATTGCATAATGACATCATCCATTAGGTGTTTCCAATCCCTTTCCCCGCTCTAGTATCTATGCTTAAAGGAACATTTCGGCCACATGCACTAGTAAATTGCGCCCAGCATACACCTTTGATTGTTGGTTACCAACAATCAAATTGAGACATTTGACGCATTTGCAGAACGAGATATGCTTACGTACACTTTTAACTAATTAAATGACAAATTCTATCGGACGTGTTTGTAACTTTTTCGATCGGGACTCCAACTTCTCGAATATCTACCGTAGATTGCAGTTTGGAAAGCATGCTGTTTGGTTCAGTAGCTGAAACACTCTTATGCACAACTTACTCATACTTATCAAGCAGGCAACGCTTTTCTAACATGACGCTGAAGAGGGTTCTCTCACCATCACGTGTAACCTCACATGACATCGACAGCAGTCGGTGAAGCACGGTGGACGCCACAACACAGATCCAGACGGCAAAACAGATCCGGACACCAATACCGCTCGCCTCCTTATCCTTTTAGTTGTGTTCATGTGCAACAGACCACGTATGAACAGCTGTCTTTACCACACACCAAAGGGGGCCCTGTCGTAAAAACTGGACTCAACTGTAACTTCACGTTGCAGTTCTTGTCACTTTCATCAGTGCATGCAGCCATTGCTTTTTGCTGCAAATGAACGTTAGCACGCGTCTCTGAAATGTTGCGTTAACCCAAATCTCCAAAATGTCTCTTTAAAGCAGGCCATACATAACATACGTTACATGGTGTCAGGTGCAACGGAACCTACTATAGCAGAATGGCGATGTAAGGGCAAGTTATGAAGTGTAAAAGAGAAGATTTCACTTTCGTCTGCTCTTAATATGAGTGAAGGTGATGTGAGAGTGAATTGGCAAAGATGGAGGCAAATGTGGGATGCGTACTAAATAGTGTCTTGTTTGAGAGAGCAACGTAGAGAGTACCAACTAACTGCATGCATTTATTGTGAGTGCAGGACATGGAGCAGTAGAGCTATACAATACTCTTCATTTCGAATTAGAGGAAGCTAGAAGAGACATGGATGTAGTTCTGAAGACCCGTGCAGATCACCTGCTAGATATTGTCAACACCACATATGAACGATTTTTGTTTCAACAAATGCGATCAACGACCTGATGAACGAATCATTTGATAAGTCCGTGACAGCATTGATGGTTATGGTCAAATGATGTGAATATGGCACGATGACAGAAGACCTCTTCAGACATAGAATAGTGTGCGGTATTGCAGAAGACACTATTTGAAACATTACTACAAGAGTGGAAACTCACACTAACTGCATCTGCATGCATTGACATCTGTAGAATGGTGAAGGCGACAGCAAGTCAGCTCAAGTCCACGAAGAAGGAAATAATGCAGCTGACGCAAGAGACCCATGATGACGAAGAATCAGTAGCCATTGAGCAACAAGGAAAATATTCAAGTGAAGAAAAGACAGTGGGAGTTGAAAGCAATCCAAAAGTCACCCAAAGTAGCTGATTAGTGAAGACACCAGGGTATCTGCGAAACTATGAACAGTACCTAATGACAAATAATTACCCGAGGCCCGGATATGTGGGCTAAGGGTATAGTAGTCGTGTTTCTAGATAAGAACCTAAGGGAAGGGGATGTTAGGATACAAAGAACTCAGCAGCGATGACTGGGTTACTGGCCATTGTTATTTGCCTGAGTTCTTTGTAGCGTGGGTTGCATAGATACTGCATTGCCTTTTATTATGTTATACTTTGTCTTAATGCAAGTCATACATAACGTTACAAGGACTTGTAATCAATGCTAACCAGTATATAATTTTGTATAATCTGATATCTGTTTGCTATGGAGTGAAAAATAACAGACTACAGAATCCGTAGCCACTTTGCTGCAAAGAAAATAGGAGGAGCAAAGGAAATTACTTGTCAAAACCATTAACATCAGTCGCTATATTGCATAATGCAATCCATGATGTTGCATTTACATAATATATTTCTTGAGTTGCCATCAGAGGCACCAATGCTAGTGACATTCACACAAGACAGCAATATTGTTTACAAACCAGCAAGCAACGAGAAACGTCCAGTTCCATTGAAGATTAACTTTTTTCTACTGAACTTGCAGAGGCTTATCTTTTTACTTCATTTGGCAATAGTGGCAGTCTATTTGCAGCGTTTGCGTTTGTTGGAGCGCATCAGGGACGTAAAGTGCCGTGGACTAGACAGGACAATAGCCCTATTATTTGTAGGTGTGGTCATAAAAATTGTGGACTGTAAAGATGTGTGAGGACCAAAGTTATATCCAAAGCTGTATATAGTATATTCACCACCTTTTTTTCTAGTCTGGATCTGCCACTGATTCACAGTATCAGCCAATTAGAAGCTAGTAAAAGTGGGCATGTCGATAAAAGTGGACGTGCCCCATAGCATTGTAAAGTTTAGCCCCCTATTTCTAGAGGTCAATTAGAAGCCAGTAAAAGTGGTCATGTCCATAAAAGTGGACGTGCCCCATAGCATTGTGAAGTTTAGCCCCCCATTTCTAGAGGTAACTCTACGCCCCTCAGCGCATATCTTGTGAATGTTAGACTTACTACTCTCTTTATCTCCAAACCATCATGTCGGTATGGTCACAAACTTGGTCAAGCCATTCTTGTGTAAAATCTGATTATATCAGCATGCAGCAAAAAGTGTAGTAATACAGTTGGTGTCAGCTGTGTATTTAGGGCATGCTTAAAGGAACACTCCGGAGAACTGAGCAGCTTTAGTGCGCAGCCGAAATAGCGAGGTCTGGTGATCGAGGGAGTCTGTGGAAAGTGTTCCTGCGTAGGGATTAATGCCTTGTAAACTGTTAGAACACAATTGACAACAGCTTCCATTGCCTTTAACACCAAAGATCTCATAAAACACATTTTCTCACATGTTGCTGGACGAAAATAGATCGGACGAAAAGAAGATCAGTCTCTAGTCAGTCTGAAGTAGCACAATGATTTCCACCGTTCTTGGAGTGACGGAAACAACAGAGAGGCCATTTCTGGGAACATGATTGCATCAGTAAGGCTCACGTGATCTAATGGCGTGCAAAAAATGCTTCACTTAGCAGATGAAATTCCTGAAATAGCCTCGTCAGTTTTTAAGTTAAGAAAGTTTCTTAATGTACATCTTCCGGGTTTGCTTTGAGATAGCACCCAGATACCAAATTTGGTTAGTATAGATTTCCCATTAGTAAGCGAAGGTAGAGCCCCAGCCCAGGTCATATCTCCGGAATGCTCCCTTAATGTTTCATTAATTTAGGCAGCACAGTCAACTACACCTTTTAACTAAACTTATTGAGCCATACCTCTATTGATGAAATTGCACTACTTAGAAAGTTTCAGGGAAGAATACTCTTAAGCAAGACTCAGGGCAATAAACAAGTTAAGTAACTAAGAAAGCAGTGATTTATTAATTCTTGTTTGGATTATCTTAGTCCATTCTTGTCTATACTGTACTATAGTGGTAATTTTGCACTTCAGCTGTTTGTTTGTTTATTATCATGTGGTAAGGTTTGCTTTCTTTGTCACATGTTTATGTTAGGTTTTTTAAGCAGCTGTGTATTTATCTGTATTACTAGCCCACCATCCCGTTCTCCTCACGGGCAGACTAGATTAGTTGTTAGTAAGTTAAATGCACACACACACACACACGCACACACACACACACACACACACACACACACACACACACACACACACACACACACACAAACACACACGAACACACACTACGGCTATATATGTATCCAGATTTGTTGGCTTGTTGATTTGTTTGTAATCTTTGTATGTATAAATGGGTTCTAAATTTGTTTATGTATTTTGTTGTGGAAATGGTTTTGCTTTACAGTAGTATTTTGGTAACTAATGCATTGCTTTGTGTTGATATCACAGATTCAGCGACATCAGACTCTTGACAAGTTGCCATTGCAAGCCAATGTGTACCCTA
Source organism: Corticium candelabrum (assembly GCF_963422355.1). Taxonomy (NCBI): domain Eukaryota; kingdom Metazoa; phylum Porifera; class Homoscleromorpha; order Homosclerophorida; family Plakinidae; genus Corticium; species Corticium candelabrum. The sequence goes on along the minus strand of NC_085096.1, from coordinate 7,250,981 downwards.
TGCCAACTATGGCGTTTATTCAAGATAGCAAGACAAGAGTGACTTTGGCGTCAAAGCAACCACTTGGATTTTCATCTCTGAAATTGGGATGGTTAGAAGTCTTTCTTGATAGGAGATTGATGCAGGTACAACATTGCTGACTTAAAGGGGAAGTCCAACAAAAATGAACTTAACTTGTATGAGTAGATCTTACGAAGACAAACCGATCGGTATAAGTTACTCCGTTATCTTCGCTTTTGTAAACGAGAACGAGCAATGTTTCTGTGATGTGCAACGCCCATGTGCCTGCTCCGCGCTTCCTGGTCGATTAAGCTCCGCTCACTGCGAACGAATCAATGCATTTACGGATGACTGCTACGGATATATCGAAAATGACAAATGTGAATTCGAAGACATTATGAAGATCTGCCTTCTTGCCGTCAGTAGATCCTCTCTAAAGTAAAATGGTGTCGGTAGAGCTGTTTCCCGCCAGACTTTGAAGCAGAATTCCTCAATACCACGGCTTACCTAGAGAACGCGCTTGTGCTTGAATATTTGTTTATCCTTGTTCTTTTAATATCCGAAGAGAAACGTTCAGCGCCGTTTGGCGTGTGCTGCAGAGGACGTTCCTATTTTCACATCCGGTCTGCTCACTTTCTTTTGCCGCTGATTGGTAGAAGGTTACAATCCCGGATGTAAAAAATAGGATCATCCTCTGTAGCACACGCCAGACGTTTCTCTTCGGATATTAAAAGAACAAGGATAAACAAATACTCAAGCACAAGCGCATTCTCTAGGTAAGGCGTGGTATTGAGGAATTCTGCTTTAAAGTCTGGCGTGGAAACAGCTCTAGTGACACCATTTTACTTTAGAGAGGAACCACTGAAGGCAAGAAGGCAGATCTTCATAATATCTTTGCATTCACATTTGTCATTCTCGATATATCCGTAGCAGTCATCCGTAAACGCATTGATTCATTTGGAGTGGGCGGAGCATAATCAACCAGGAAGCACAGAGCAGGCGTGTGGAATTGCACATCACAGAAACATCGCTCGTTCTCGTATACAAAAGCGAAGATAACGGAGTAACTTATACTGATCGATTTGTCTTGGTAAGATCTACTCATACAAGTTACGTTCATTTTTGTTGGACTTCCCCTTTAACTGTTAACTGTATCTGCAGGATATATTGTGTGTTATTTCTTTGTTTCTTGGTTTATTTGTATATTTGTCTAGTTTTGTCATCTGGTTTTGTCTTTTGCATGTGCTTGTCAGCCTCGTAGGTTACTTGGTGACCACACTGTCTCTAGATTTCTCATGCTCTTTGTAGTGACCTATATATAGCTCACCATCCCATTTTCTGCACGAGCAGATTAGATATGAATGTTACTAATGGTAAGTAGATTTCTATTATTATTAGTTGTAGTTAATTTATTGTTGTATGCATTGATTAAGTATATCTCAATCACAGAATTATCAGCCGCGGACTGAATTCTCATAAAGTTAATTAATTTAACATTGTATGCAAATTTATGTTGTTGCATGAGAATCCCGTTCTGACAATTTATCATCTCAATACATTGTTAAGCCGTAGTGTGTGTGTGTGTGTGTGTGTGTGTGTGTGTGTGTGTGTGTGTGTGTGTGTGTGTGTGGTGTGTGTGTGTGTATGTCTGTGTGTTTAGAGTAACCTCTCGAATGGTGTGGCAGAGAGAGGTGATCAAACTGTCGTTCGTCTGCTGTTCTTCCCTGGCTCAGTCTGCGCCCATTGGTGGATTGCGGGTCCCCTCTCGAGGAGTCGACCCCGCATGAAATCTCATGATGACGCATACGCTACACCTTCCGGTTTATTGGAATGCACGCCGGCACCGATCCCGTGCGGACTTTACGCGTCACCGTCCTTCGCAACGCTTCCAGCGATCGACGATTTCTCGCTTACTGAAGCTGTTCTTTTATAGCTTGCATTTGTGTCCAAATTCTCGTTGCATTTGCACCGAATCTGACCCAAACGTTTCCAGCACCGATCGCTACACTGGGAAAGTGTCAATTTCTACCAAAGACGCGAGAAGAGCAAGATTTGAATTTATCCGCATGAGAGCAAGTAAGTCCACATGACTTCTATCATTTTGCTGCTCGGATATATGATTCTGAGTGGGAAATTCGCTGCTATCTAGACTTTGAAATACTCGATCCTTGCTAAATTTTCTGAGCAAGATATAGTTGAACGGGATATATAACTGAGCTTAACATTTGTCCGTGTGTGTGTGTGTGTGTGTGTTTTGTGTGTGTGTGTGTGTGTCTGTCTGTCTGTCTGTCTGTGTGTCTGTGTGCATACAACGATAAATTAATTTACTAACAATTAATAATCTAGTCTGCCCGTGCGGAGAACGGGATGGTGGGCTATTTAAAGGGTAACTGCAATGCAAAAATCAAAAATTCTTTTATGTTGGAAATTGATAGTTCTAGTTGCATGCATGACAGGAAAAGGGTTTTAGAATTTTAAGTTAAGTCTTTGCTGAGATATAGCAGGTCAAAGTTGCTTCCTGTTCTTCAAGTTTCGGTAACGCGTTATAACGGGCGTGGTGTAGTGTACATGTCACGGAGGGAAGATGCGTGTGTGTCTGTATAGTCAGCGGCCTATAAAAATGACTGCATGTTTATATCCAAGGCAACGCTGCTAGGGTAGAGGCGATGGCAGCAACAGTTATTCTTCTGAAGAGCTCTCTGGAGGTTTTTACGTGATGATAACGTTCCGTCATCGCATGAATCGCAGGATGAAGAAGATCCGCTTGAAGCCATTATAGTGACTAGAGCACAAGTTCAAGTTCAGCGACAGTGTCTCTGAAGCTTTGAGATCGCCTGCTGCTTTGGAAGCGGACAGGAAAGAGGACAGGTTACCCGATAGCCTGTCACCACTGCAGGTAGAAGTGGGAGTAGCAAATTGTAGTCAATGCACATCCAGGTAAGTAAACAACCATCACAGGTGCAGCTGCGGTCGTTGTGAGATGATGGATACGTACTCATGTGGAGTGCGTGTGCTGTCAAAACGTATTTGAGGTTGTCTCAAATAAAGACACGATAATAATGTCGAATACTAGCCACAATAGTGGCACAGTGTACTGGTGAGTTCATGTAAAACTCTAGCTATTGGTGTGAGAAAGAGAACAAAATGAGTTGAAGTTTGTAGGCTGAATTCACGTTGACGCAAGGTTGATTGACTTCACTGTACAGTATACTGTAATGCATACGACTGCATTCACCACACATGATGATCAAGCACCTATAGACGCGAGTCTTAAGATAGTCATCAAGAGTCTGACCTTTCTTAGCCATTTGCAGTGCTTTTAATCATGCTCGAGAGTCTTCCTTACCTTCCTGCTTCTCAAATGCAGCTCTCCTTTTTGTCTTTTGTGAAGGTTCCAGAGTGCTGCAACCTTGAAGTGTAGAGGCAGGTAGTGGAAATGGTCGCCTCAATTTCACTCTTCTACAACCCAGACCAAGTTCTTGAATAGACCTGGCTATACCAGTGGCGTAGCTACAGGAGTTTCTTGGGGGTTCAGTACCCCCAAAAGTTATGGGCATGGTTGCTCATCTATTTTTATATTCTAATAGTGATTTTATGTACATAATTATACAGTAGCGAAATGATACGTTGTAAATGTATACGTATATACATATACAGTTAATTTTGAACAAATTAATATTAATAATAATAACCCCAAAAAATTTTGCGCTGGCTGTACATGTCTCGAAGAAATCAGGCTAAAAGTGGCTACTGCAGACTCCTTGTCCACTCAGTAGGACGCATCGTACTCAGTTGTAGTCACCCGGACAACACAGACGTCTCTGCAATTGTCCTCCGTGTTTGCCATTCCCACTCTTTCTTTGCTTGGGGATCTTCGGAAATCGAAACACGATTGCGTATGACTTGCACGAATTGGTGCATCCTGCAGCCACGCAACACCGAACCATTCTTTCGCCACAGATTCCTTTGTTTCAATGCACACTAATGTGGAGTCTCCCCTCTGTTATGTCAGTCACACTACACCACACCCACTTTAACTCGTTACCGGAACTTGAAGAACCGGAAGAAACTTTGACCTGCTATAGCTCAGCGAAGACTTAACTTAAGAATCTACCACCTCGTTTACACTGGCACGTTCGAACAGGCTGGACTGTGCCAGGTTGGTGCTACCCGGCCCAATGTGACAGCGTAAACACGACCAGGCCAAGTTGGGAGCGGCCGGAGTGAGCTGACTTGGTGCAGCCTGGTCCCATTGCATAGTGTAGACTAGATGGCTCGGTCAAATATCGATAAAGTATGCGCATCAGATGTATTATACCCGGATATGGCATGGGGTCTGACGACAAAAGTGTCTATCTGATTTTGTTGTGGGGAGACGAAGCCGTCCAGAGTCAGCTCATCATCACAAGCAGTAGTGCTGCTCGTTTTCTAGACTGATAGCAGTTCCAAAACATGACTCTTTTGCGTGATAGCTGCAATCTCTTGCGCCACTACCCAACACACACTATCTTTTGGTTTTTTAAACAAGAGCACACACACACAAAGCAACTCCTTTAGCATCCATTATTAAGACACGTGACAGTCATGTGATTATAAACGCGTGCTAGCTCGGTCCACAATTCACGCCCTGCTGGAATACTCGAACGGGCTGGCCAGTCGTCAGTTGTCTTGTCAGTAAACGGGATATTAAACTATGTTTCCTGTCATGTATGCAACTAGAACTATCAATTTCCAACATAAAAAGAATTTGATTTTTTTGCGTTTAAGTTACACTTTAAGTATATCTCGTTCACATGCATTTTTACTCCGTTCTGAAGAATTAGCAGCCGGACAGAATTCTCATAAACAATTTCGTTCAGAGTTATATCCCGTTCAGTGATTTCCCTTTCTGAGATCTCAAAGTAGAATGCTCAAATGCTGCGCTGCATTCTTATGCTCAAATTTGGTTTACTGGTACGATGTGCATGGCGTTGTTTGAAGACGGTTTGAAATTTTATTGCAATTTAGAGAGATGTTTTGGCTCATTTATTGATTGAATGTGCCTATTTTTGACTGTAGGTATGTGCTGCTGCTGACACTGGAATATATTTGATTTTATTGCAGTGTCATCATGATCGTTGTAATATTGATGTCAATGTTAGGATGTAGGTGTGGTTACAATATTGATATTCAGCATTAAAAATGACATACCATATAGTCAGTGTCATGACATATCATGCATGATGTTGTTGTCAATATTGGGAACCAGCGTTATGTGTAGAGATAACTGCCCAGTCTTACTCTGTTATTTAACTGCTGATTTTGTAGGATGATAATCGTGGACTTGGTCAAGGCATCAAAGACAACATAATTACTCCATCCATGTTTTCACTGATTGTTGAACAGTCACGTGACCCATTAGCCAACACAGCGGAGCAACGTCTTCCTACTGCTTACCCTTCAATTTTGTCTCACTTGTCTTCCCAGCAGATTTTGCATCCCATGTCTGTTCTAATACCTCGTGTTCCATCACCGCAGTTTGCGGCACTGTTTTCTGGCATTGCTGCTCTTCCCTGTGATATTCACCTTGTCAATCTCAGACTTCTGTATCAGTCTATTAGCAGTACAACTCCACCACAGTCAGCTCTTATATTGCATAGGAAAGGCTATGACTGTCATTATTTACCAACTGCCGTTACATGTTCTTTGACAGAAGGAAAGGTAAGGCATTTGTCTTTTATGACTTGCTGACAAATAGTTATCAGTAATGTGACAGATTGACATGCAGGCAGAAACGTAGGTAGGTAGGCACTAGGCAGGCAGGTTGACAACCAACAGTAAATAGACAGTGTAGTTAGATGGAGACAAAGAGAGAAAAATTTGTATGTATCTGAAATAATCATTGATTGCTATTGTTTCAGAATTCTAGTGTTACTTACATGCAAACAGTAAAATTGAATTTCCCATTATTACTATTTTTATACACACAACCTTTTTGTACTCTTGGAATTTTGAAAATCAAATGAAAACTATTTGAGGAAACAAGCTAATGAGGATGGACAATTGTGGCCTTTTTATGCTTTCAGAATTTGTAGGTGTGGAATTAATGGTACTCAGTACTTCTGTAACTGTTTGGAGAAGCAATGATGTGGCACCTTTTTAGCATATAGTTTCTATGACCTAATACAACACCAGACATGAATTTCAATTTGGTACGTATGCTCACTTGCCACAGACTTTGCACAATGGAAGATGAATTGCAAAGTATACTTTGCAATGGTGCACGATCCCACAGACTTTGCAATATGGAAGATGAATTGCAAAGTATAATTGCAATGGTGATGCAGTTCAAAGAGGGTGCAAGCAAGTACAAGGCAGCAACAAGTGAGGTCATCTTGTAACTTGCACCACTAAATGGTGTACTTCACAAGCACACATTCTTTTGTGCACACAAACGGCAGATGGTCAATGATTTAGAAGCTGCCGTGATAGACGGTCGTACCCCGGCCCCAGTCTACTGGCTGGGTTTCTGTGTGCTAGGCAGGATCTCTGAGCAATTTTCTGGAGCTGGGTTTGGGAATTCTGTAGGAGCACTGACTGCAACACCACCTGTGGTGTGGGCAATGTCCATCCATCTGATGGCCATGTCACATGATTTGGAGGCGTTTGCCACTCCAGTCAAAGACTAGGTACTCATTTATACTTCTAAGTCACATACCACAAATACACAATGCTTTTAAAGATCTACAAAGAGATTCATTATAATTTTTTAAGACTCTTATATACAGTTAGAAAGTGAAAACTGATTTCTTTATGCAATTGTTGGACACTGTCAGTTGTAAATAGAAATCAAAGCGTGCTGGAAATGCACTTTCAGTTCAGCATTATGGTAATTGATGTTATTGATACATTGTAGGTTTAGTATACAAAGTTTAGTAGTTAAGAAAAATTCTAGGATGTTGTATGAAGATCAACAATTGTCACGACTTTTGTGCCACAAGCCAAGAACTGTTAATGTAGCAGAAGTCATAAACTGTTTACTAAATTTTGCTTGCACGTGCACACTACAGATTGACAGTTTTGACAAGTACATGTGACTTGCATGCATGTACACACCATGTCCTTCAAATGATTCGTGTTAGTAGTTAGCAGTTGAGTCATCAGACTCCGTTCAGGTTTACCTATCTGTATTTCGAGACTGTTAAGACACTTAGCTGTCGAGTCATCAGTTCTGTTTCTCTCAGAGAATTAATAGATTCTCTTTTTGTTTGTGTTATTTGCGGACAACAATACCACACTAAAATCGTCGACTATCAAGGCTTGAATATGAAACCTGACCATTAAAGTAACAAAGGAACAGCGCCTAATTTATTGATACTCCTATCGTGAAGGAAGCTTGTTGGCAAACTTGTATGCTGAAATAGGTCTGGGTGTTTTTCAAATTGATACATACTTTTTGAAGTAGTTTATGGCTTAATAGTAAACAGAAATGTGTCTTAATTAATAATGTTATAGCTTTAGGGGTGACTGTAGACCAATACTTGTATTGTATAATAGAGGGGACAAACACGGTGATTGCTTTAATAGCCTTTCTAAATGGGCCTTTTACTGAAAATGGGTTTTTGATATCAAACTTACAATATGTGAAGATCTTCTACTGCTACTGTGTTTAGGCTTGAAATAGATACTGCGAATGGTTACATGGGAACAGACAAGCGCATGATTGCAGACTGAGCTTTAATTTTTTTGTTGCTGCAGGTTTCTCTTAGAGATATGTTTTCTCTACGTATTGAGTCAGCTCGAGATATGTCATTGTCTTTACTACATGATAGAGGAGTCATTGATTTGACCAACGTAGTCTCTCTCGCACCCATGGAGCTGTATGCGTATCAGTTGAATTGGTAGTCTTCTATCATTACATCTACTGTAAGGAAGTGTGCTATTATTTGCCCAGACATGGTCATTTACTGTATTGCTAGTTCTCATGTGCTTTTTAGTACTAGCAGAGATACATTTTGACACAGCATTTATCTGATTATGATTATGAATGCAGAGTGAAATTGTTAATGACTGGCCACTGCTGACATTCTTACTGTACATCACTGGTCAAGGAGTAATATTTATCGCATGGATAATAAGAAATCAACGAGGGACCAAAACAGCAGGCAAGATCTGATTATAGAGTTGAGATTCCCAGATGTGTGAGTGCATAATGACAATACTGTAATAGATACCTCTACAGCTATAGATAGGTGTTAGACATGAATAGTACTATTTAAGACAAAACAGATTGAATATTCAAGTTCTTTGTTGAACAACAACATTCTCTTGATCAGTTCATGTCATTACTTTACAGGCCAGCTTTTTCTAATTAACTATAAATTTTACTAAAATTTTAGTCTTGCTCAAATTGCAGCTACAGCTTTCAATAGTTTGTTTCCATCTGGAGTTTGGCCCAAAATAGAAGTTTTTCAGAGACGCGAATAGCCTTCAAACACGATGTTTGTAGTTTTGTTAATATCAATAATGCCGTGGCTAGGGGATAGGGGTACACAGTACGGGGCCCCTGTACCCTGACTTGCGTAGCCGTTACGTGATAATACCGCATGGGTAGTGATCCCCGTTTTTCTGACTTTAATATAAAAGCTCACTGTATCCATCCCACGTTTGTGGGTCACGCGTTTTAATTCCCTTTGGTTTACATAATTACACAACGTTTCTAGCTTGATTGCATTGGATTCAATTTTGACAATTCTTACTCCATTTGCAACTGCTAGCACGTTGTTTCTAGTTCGTTTGGACGTTATAGGAATGTCTGCACTTTGTTGTCCTATCCTCACAGTGTTTCTACGTAGTTAGTTTGCTCTGTTACTACGTTGTTTCTACTTAGTTTGCACTGCTCTAATATAAATTGGGTTCGTTTGCGCTGATAGGTCCATCATGTTTTATCAACTGTTTGAACGCAGTTCTTAGTTAGCTAAATTGCACTATATCACTACGTTTGTAATGAGTGCATATGCACTGAGGTTCGTTTGTGCTATTAACACGTTTTCAGTTCGCTTTGACATAATAGTCACTATCTAGGATTGGCTGGGGTGTCAATACGTATGCTCGTTTAGTACTTTACGTCCCCTTCTATCAGTAGTACGCCGCCTTCTATTAGTATAAAAAGCATCCTCTTTGGGCCACTTGGATCTCTCCAATACAAATGGCTATTTTTTATAGCTAATACAAGTGCCTAATTTTGTGGTCTAGTATTTCACTAGTATCTCTCCAATACAAATAACTGTTTTTGTGATCCTACCCCATCTATTTCACTCCTCCACCCCCTGTGTCTAGGGTGTGTATTACATTTGTCTGTCTAGTATCTTCCCTCGATCGTCTCGGACGCACACCCCACTTGGCACCCGAGACACGGAAACTCGTGTTGAACGTCTTATTAGACAAAAAATGTAATCTATAGTATATACAATGGCAACACCTTTACAAATTCTTGCCGCTGCTCAAGTGATGCGTTACCACGGGCCAAATTTTCTGTGCAGACACAGAAAGTTCTAGGAGTCTATTGGTTGGGTGTTCGAATGCATCCCAATGAGAGAGACTTCATTACAGACCAGTATATTCTTTCTCCTAATAAAGTCACATGACCATGGCTGCCACTTGCGGCCATGCGGCTGGTAGCGACATACAGCGAAGTACAGCGAGAGTTACATATTAATCCTAACAAAGCCACTTGTCTCACAACCTACACTTTACTGTGTTTTATAACATTGCTTGCAAAGCAGTCTAATACAGTAGCTACCAATGTTGTCAGAAAATAAATGACCCTATCTACAGCCACAGTATGTGTGACTCTAGCCAGCTGTATCAGCGTCTTGAGTTGTGTCTGCCATAAATCATAAAACATCATCTCAACTGTTTAACCTCTTAATTTCAATGCTTATTATTGGCAAGATCGTAAAAGGAGTTATGTTTCTGTGATGTGCAACGCCCACGCGTCCACTTCCTGCTTCCTGGTCAATTAAGCTCCGCCCACTACCAACCAATCAATACATTTACGGACGACTGCTAGGATATATTGTCCAGATGGTAAACTAAGATCCTTTCTTAATTAACGTCAAAGTTATTGAGCTCTTGCATTACATTAAGATGCCAATCAAGAAATGGTGATATTTCAGCCAGAATCATATCTACAAACCACTAGGAAGTAAAATCTCGACATGATAAAACTCTTGCCAGTCAAGAAGGCTTTGTATACCTTCTCAAATCCTACAAATTGTATTGACACTACGCGTATACATACCGATGTCATGTGAACGTTCGTTTTCATGTTTGAAAACACCGGTGGTATAATACCTACTGTTAATTGTCCGCCAGACTACTACTATACCTTTAGGCCGGATATCCGGGCCTCAGGTAATTATAGAGAATGAAGACTTACATTGCCCTAGGAGACAAGATAGCTAGATTAAATAAGTAGCGCTAATCTGGCCATCTAAAAAATATTTCCATTAAGACATTATATAGCCCTGGAAGCAGCTGTAAACAGCAGGTTGCCGCAGAAGAATTAAGCTTAAAAAGTATAAAAAGTAGCTAGGCGGTTAAAATAGAAGTAGCAACAAAGATTGAGAAATTTTAGTGTGCTCTCCTAGATCTTGGACTCTGGCTACGCTGCTATAGCTCATAAGCACGTAAACTCAGCCACAATTGCATAGGATACAGATGTGCACATTTCTATACGTGCATGACTGCTTAGCAGCTAGATATACCAAATGCGCTCCTGATCATACAATTGATGAGCACAAATTAATCCCATCTCCGGCTACATACTGCATGTACTATACATGTTGTAATTCAGTTGAGTCTCTAAGACTACTGAACCTAGCTAACCAGTTAAATTATTACGTATACAGCAAGCATGTAGGTTTAATTAAATCTTCTGGTATGCACTACGTGACTCACAGCCTGTTGCAAGAAATAGAAATCCATCCTGCAAATTGAGGTATTACAGTTATCTACTGATACCAGCAATGCTTGAAATATACCACTTGCCTTCACTAGTCCTGGCAGACTGACCCAAAACACATAATGGGGTATCATTTCAATGCCTCTAGCTCCACGGGATACGCCCAAAAATAACATTCCTCCAATGATGTACGCAAACACAACACTGAAGAACCTAGAGTAGATGGTCAACAGCCAATAAAGTAATACTGACAAGAAAATACATTGTCTGACATCTAATCAATGTAAAGCGATCAAAAGATGAAAGCAATAATGTGTCTAATATAGTTAACAAGAACTCTTACATAGCTTAAAATACAATGTAGTTAGAATTTTATGTAGTACAAATCAAAAATAGAAATAGAACAATAAAAATAATTTATACTACCGGAAAGCAACAAACAAAACAAAAATTTGTTCTCCTCCATTTGCCTCATTGAAACTTATTAATTATTATAACTAGATATGATTATCTTTGGATTATATTCTGATTACAGCTATATACACTCATCTAATATATAAAGCTCAAATTGTCTGTGTGTGTGTGTGTGTGTGTGTGTGTGTGTGTGTGTGTGTATGTGTGTGTGTGTGTGTGTGTGTGTGTGTGTGTGTGTGTGTGTGTGTGTGTTCATGTTTGGCGACCACGTCTTTTGTCCGTTCTCGACCAAAATCGGCACACACACTTGGCACGCACAGGGGAAGGTTTGCGTAAAAAATTTAAAAATTATGCACCGGGTCCCCTTTCGAGGGGTCGACCCCCGCGTAAAATTTCTCGATGACGCAAACGCTACACATCCCAGTTCATTCGAACACACGCCCACACCAGTCCTGTGTAGACTGTATGCATCGTCGTCCTTCGCAAAACTTCAAGCAATCGAATATCTCTTGCCGACGAAACTTACTCTTCTAGCGCTTTCGTTTCTCTTCAAATTCTGATTGCATTTGCACCGAATCCAACCTACACGTTTTCTGCAGCAAGCGCTACACGGGGAGTGTGTCGATTTCTATCGAAACAAGCGCGAAGAGCAAGATTTGAATTCATTCAGCACATCCGGAACCTCGCACCAAAGATTGCACGTGATGTGTGCACAGACCTATCTTTACACTACAGTATCTTGCCCGTACGAAGGATGGGCCATGGATCCTAGTCTCACAATAAAACACAACAATCAGATGTCACGTTGAGTCATACACTGTTTTCCTTGCACCATATTTGTTCTGTACGTTTTTCTTGTGTGCAACATTAACTCCATAAATTTAAATAGCAAGTGCATGTGTACAACTTAGACAAGCACTTATCTACTGATTGTGCCTTATTGATACCATAAGCAATTACTAAACAATAAACCTAGTGAGGTAAACAAAATGTCTAAAAGCATCAATCAACCTTCAATGTTAATGCTTTTAGGCCTCTTGTGTTGAACTTTCTAACATTGGGTTGCGTCAAGACACACACACACACACACACACACACACACACACACACACACACACACACACACACACACACACACACACACACACACACACACACTAGACAATACTTTATGCACTCACACAATGAGAAGTAAGGATCCAATACTAAGAGCTCCTGAATTTACTTCTGGTTTTTCAACTTTACACATGTCACGACAAGCACATTTTGAACTGAGAGTGAGCTTCTGTAACCATCAGAGTGATTAAGAGTCTGAGGTTTTGAGTACTACCATATCAAAGGCCCTACACTCACCACAACATCGTTCACCACAGCACCTGTCAACCCTTCATCTGTCAAGTTGCATAACAAAGTCACAATTGCACTAAAATCAGAGTTGTAGCATTACAACAGAAAGAGCAATTATGAAGAAACAAAACAACAAAGACAAACAGAAAGCAACCGAGAGAGACCAACAGACAGTCAATGTAGGTAAAGACATATACACATAGACTGTCTTTGAACTGCAGCAAGAGTACTAGCTCGCTCTTAATGTACTAATACATGGCTATAATTGAAATGAATGATACCTTGAAATTGCCTTATTGAAGTTACACCAGATCAACTACTGCTTAATTTACTTAATTGTGTGACATAATACTAGAATTTCAGAATGAATTGTTAACCTGTCTAGGAGAAAATTATCCAGCGAAATTGAAGTGAAATTAATTGTCAGATCTTCCTACAAACTTTCTACAAAAATAGAAATGAAGGAGCACTAGAAGTGCAAACCCTCGGCCAGTAGGCACCTTGAAGGTAATTAGTCGCGCTATAACAATCATATGACAGAAAGGCATGATGTGGGTAACAAATTTTTAGATGTGGGTAACAAATTTAGATGTGGGAACGTTACAAATGCAGCTAGATTAGGCATTGTTTCTAAATGCATGTTACAAATGTAGTTGTTTCCAAGTGATGGAACAAGCCAAATGTTACAAGTCGGAGAACCTCGACGCTAGGCCCGGCTGGCAATCTTCGCCTTACGTGATGAAGTAACGGGCGTGATCATTGTTCTGTTTGTTGTATTGGTGGGAAACCTAGGTTACAAATGTAGACCAAACAAGCAGCTCAACACAGATTTTCCAGCTCACAAGAATGTAAAAGTCTCGTTCTTTGTGCAGTTTCTCTAGGCGTCTTGTTGTCTCTGCCGCTTCTCTAGCTAGACGTCGCCTACTGTGCACTGTGTACCGTATTTACACAGCCATCCGTCTAACCGCAATTCTGGTTGTTGTAATGAGATGACTCCAGAGCCAAAACAAAACATCAATGTGGGAAAACATGCACGTGCACATGTAGATTAGCTAAGCGTGTTCGCTCTAACTTTGGATACCGTAAAACAAAAATGAATAGAGACGCACTAGCATACTTACAGGTCAGCCGAGCCGCTTCGTCCGACAAAGATGCTGTCATGGACAATGCACGTTCCCCTTCGCAAATTCTCGTCAAGCGCCAAATTTCTGTTGAAGACGACACTACTGATCTTCGCAACAACACCATGGCCGCTCAGCCACGCACACCCAAAATTCAAGCTGGCACACTGCAGAACCACTACGCAGAAACACTGTGGAACAAGCACAATGTTACAAGTCAGGTACAGCTACACACCCTCACTCCTGGTTGTTGTTGGGGAAACATACAAATGTATGTGCTAAACCCTTAAAGCACAGGACTAAACACCATGTACAGGACGGACGCCCTATGGCCGAATTCTCGTTAGCAGCTACCAAAGAAAGAGAGGTGGAGCCTCATGATGACATCACGTTCGTCTATTGGTCAGAATAGCTTCATTTGCATCTGTGCTAACCAACTATATATACGGTCGCCGGGTCGTCGGATCGTCGGGTCGTCGAACTACTACTATACTTGAGGGCCGGATTTCCGGGCCTAGGGTAATAATCGTTCTATTTTCTAAACATGCAGAAACAGATGCATTGAATCTAATTATATAAATCAATCCTTGCCATCAAGCGAGACTAACTTGATCTAATTGACTTATAGTGCATGACTACAATAAGCCTACACTTAATTGGCACCTGTTTCCAGCTACAAAAATTAAGCATTTGTATTGGAGAGATCCAAGTAGTCCAAAGAGGACACTATATACTACTCTCAGCCAACGAGTGAACATACTAGATAGCCCAGCCGACGAGTGAACAAGCTAGGATAGCCCAGCCAACAAGAATTTGACACAATTGAAGTGTGCTATGTCCATGACAGGATGACAATGTTGTAATATCGCAGCCCACTGGACCAAATTATGACACAGGTGACACGCTCACGTCGACTGGTCTGAGATGCAAATTAGTTGTGGTAACACGATATCTCAGCTCAGCCGACGAGCTAGCACAGTCCAGCCAACAGAATTATAATACACATCACATGCTATATACTTGTACATATATATGCTAGGATATTGTAAAAGCAAACCAGTCCTTGCAAACAACAAAGTCATAGATTAACTAATGGACAGACAGACAGACAGACAGACAGACAGACAGACAGACAGACAGACACAGACAGACAGCTTTTTCTGTACGTATTAGCATTGATGTTTTCAATAAATGATATTTGACAGACAGACAGACAGACAGGCAGGCAACATTTGCTGTATCAAAAAGGGAACAACAGAAGATTTTAAAATACAACAATGAAATAGATGCCTTTGGCAATATCAGTGGCGGCAAGCTCACCACCATATATATGTATATATATATATATATATATATATATATATATATATATATATACATATATGATACATATGTATAATAGTGATCACTATTATATATATATAATAGTGATCATGTTTGAAATGTACTACCATTGACAGACTGTCAGACAAACAGACAGCTAGAGACCATTGGATGCTACGGGCTGCTTGTTATAAATTGCACTAGGTATAGCAACTGTAACCTGTCTCTCTGTTAATCAGCTCTCACTCTCTGCATTGATTACAAAAATCCGAAACAAGTGGACACACAAAACTGTACTTTTTATAGCCGAATTGCAGACTATACACACTTTGACCTCTGTGTCTCAATCATATTTCTAGAACATTCTAAGCACCAACAAACAGACGGAAACAAGAAAGAGGCAACAAAAGCAAACAGCCCGTCAACGTACACAAAGACAGAAAAACGGCAACAATAATCCAATGAAATCGACCATCTAATAGCTAAACGCTGAAATGTTGGTTCCTTTCAGTCCTACCTTCTCTTTTGCGCCCTATACATCAGAGTAGGCATTGTCCCATCTAGTGTGGTGCCACAAACTGCACTAGAAGCCTCGCCATAGTTAGAAAACTTTTCTTTTTCAATCTGGCAAACGCCGACTCCGTTGCAAGCTCCCTCTGCATCGTTCGGAACGTCGTATGAGGTGCATGGACTGTAGACGAACGAGTAGTTCATATCTTTAGGTGTCACAAACAACCTGAATCGCACGCAACTGGCTATGCAATGCTGCGGATGCAATGCCTACTAGAAGCAATCTCACTGTTTCCATGATGCGCCAGACAAATCATAGACACCTCTTGAGCTGTCGCTGTAGGTGGCTTGACATGTACACAACGATGATGATGATCGCGTCACTTCAGTAATATGCAATGACGCTCCGCCGAAAGACAACGCAAAGAGCAAGCAGTAAAGTGATACTAAAGAAGCCATTATTTAGATCCTGCCTCCAAGAGAGCTAGCACGCTAGATTTGCCACAGGGCCACTGACAGGCAAAAATCAAGAATTATTTTAAATTTTTCAATGATAGTTCTAAAGGTGTACATACCGGAAAAAATAAATTTAGATTTTAAGAGCAAAGTTTTCATAAGAAAATTGCGCGGTAATGTGCTTCCGGTTTATCGCATCCGATTTTCAGCAGCGGTAGTCTCGCGTAGCCAGACCATTTCCGCCATCATGCTTTCGGCCATAGTGCGCATTTGTCAGATTTAGATCAATACCTACTATAAAAAGCCGCGGTGGGACCAAAAAATGCGTTTAGTGACTCATTT
This sequence comes from Corticium candelabrum, assembly GCF_963422355.1. Taxonomy (NCBI): domain Eukaryota; kingdom Metazoa; phylum Porifera; class Homoscleromorpha; order Homosclerophorida; family Plakinidae; genus Corticium; species Corticium candelabrum. Next base: position 7,234,523 of record NC_085096.1, on the reverse strand, counting down.
TCGTACATTGCGTGTAGCATGGCCGGGTAATTACACTCGGCGAGTTGCAATAGCTGAACTTGCAATTGCATGCAAGACAATTAGTGCAGTTAGTGAGCCAAACACGGATAGAGCCTAGATTCTTGGTTAGCTGGCAGATCCAGAGTTTGGCTGAAGGGAGAGCACAAACGACTAAAACCTAGTATGATGCCATCAACTTATGACGTCACACACTCACCACGTGACTCGGCATTCGGACAGGTGTAATTAGGCACCAGTTTATAGGGCATATATATATATATATATATATATATATATATATATATATATATATATATATATATATATATATCATAGTATGGAGAAGTCAAACACAAATGTTTGGGCAAAGAATCTAGCAAATGACATGATTCTATTTTCTAGACCATGCAGGCTTGGTTCTAGCTGAAGACTATAGTCACTACAGTGCGTACGTGCATGTATTGTGCATGAGTCTGTCATGCTTTCTAAAGACATAATTAAGAGTGAAAACCGCAGACGGGATGCTCATTAGCTGTTTCTCCATAAGCTATCTGCCATCCAACGTTTCAATTAATTAAATTACAGGAAAACATGCACCGGCCGCAGTACTTCTAGAGAGTACAGTAGTCAGCAGAAGGGCACTAAGTTTACTCGCTATAGGTTCTAGATGTATAGTAGCTACTTACTCGCTAGATCTAATAAAAAATCAATGGAGTATTAGCTACGGATTATTAGATTTATCTCGGATGTGGTCATTCCCAGGGCGTAGCATGGAAACGGATTGCTCTCTGGCAAATATTGTGGTCCAGCCTTTAGGGAAGCTGGACGGCGCGACGCCCTGGTTATATCCCTGCAAGGCTATGCTGCGTTTGCGGACAGAAATATTATACAAAACAATTGTTATTGCGGGCGTTTCTGAAGGGGGGCACGTGCCCCCAACGCCTCCTCTAAATTCACTACTGAGCAGTTAATATAGTCGTGAAGGAGCGCTATTTAGTCAGGAATGTTCAGGTTGCTCGGACCTGCGCATCTTTTGTTCTGGATTCTTCGTGCAAACGGAATCTGAAAGATTTCTTGTAAATGGGATCCGAGCCGCCTTCTGATGCAACGTCTCTACGCTTACTCTAGCAGTTGTACGGCCGCGTTCTTTACGCGTACGGCGACGCCGAGGTCGCCATTTGCATAATGCCTTTGACTGTGCCAAATGCATCGAAACATTTCACATCGCTTTCCAACAATTTTTTGCAGACTCTAGGAAATAGAAGAAGACAACAGAACAAGTTTAGAGTCCCTGCTTTGTTTTCTTGCTTTACTACAAAAAGGATCCCGTTTGCACGAAATTTCTTGCAAACGGGGTCCTTTTTGTAGTAGAGCGAGGAAACAACACAGCTACTGTAAACTTGTTCCGTACTCTTCTTCTATTTCCTAGAGTCTGCAAAAAATAGTTGGAAAGCGATCTGTAGAGGAGAACATGTCGGATCCCATTTGCAAGAAATTTCGTGTAAACGGGATCATTTTTGTAGTAAAGCGAGGAAACAACGCAATGACTCTAGACTTGTTCTGTTGTCTTCTTTATTTATAGAGTCTGCAAAAACCAGTTGGAAAGTGATCTGTGACATGTTTTCCTGCATTTGGAACAGTGAAAGGCATTATGCAAATGAAGACCTCCGCGTCGCCGTAAAAAGCGCGGCCTTACAAATTGCTAGAGTAAGCGTAGAGACGTTGAATTGTTATCGATGAAGAGGTTGAAGCGGTCGGTATCAGCAGGCGGCTCGGATCCCATTTGCAAGAAATCTTTCGGATCCTGTTTGCACGAAGGATTCAGAATAAAAGGATGCACAGCAAGTACTCCAACTGAGATGTTACAACAAACAAATTCAGAAATCAACAGTGTCACTAGCAGCCATGATTCCGTAAAATCTTCTACTACTTTCTTTCTGTGTGCTATGGACAATGATGCAGGTTGGACAGCGTCTCTCATGACATGTGGAACATCAGTTCAGTTTAAACTAGATGCTGGAGCACAGGCAAACACACCTAGAGAGACACACCGAAGGCTCAGTCAACGGCCAGCACTGAAGAAGACCCAGACTAAATTGTTAACTGACGGATCGTCAAGCCCCCTACCAGTTGATGGACAATACATTTGTCAGGCTGCTCCTGAGAAAGGTGGTGCCAGGTACCTTCAATTTTTCGTAGTAGCGTGGCGGCTGAGCCACTACTGGGATTGAACTCGTGCCAGGTTCTAGGCCTGATTAAGCGCCTATGCACAACTAAAGCGCCAGAAAATTGTGATGTTTCCAAAGCAACCGAGAACTCAGTGGCACGAGATAACATTAATATCTTTACAGGCATTGGTCATATGGAGCGCTATCCTTACACTATTCAGGTGAAGGAAGACTCTACACCATATGCAGCGTCTGCCCGCGTAGGGTGCCGTATCCTCATCTCGACAAAATTAAAGCAGAGCTGCAGCGGATGGGCGAGTCTGGAGTTATTGAAGAATTTACAGAACCCACAGCATGGGTTAGTCCCTGTGCCCAAGAAGAATTTGTCACCGTCAGAATCTTTGTGGACTTGACACGACTGAACCAATCAGTTCAAGAAGAGCAATTTCAGCTGCCTACAGCAGACCAGCTGTTTGCGTCTCTTCACTGCGCTAAGTATTTCACTACATTAGCGGCATCCGGATTTTACCAAATCCCTTTGTCCAAGGACTGTTTGTCATTGACCACCTTTATTTCTCCCTTTGGTCGTTAACGCTTTAAACGCTTGCCATTCGGCATCACGTCAGGCCTTGAGGTATTCCGCCGTGCAATGCAACACATTTTGGCTGGGCAAGCGGGTGCACAGCATTATATGGGCGACATCCTCGTCTGGGATTCGACAAAAGAAGAACACGATACTCGACTGAGAAAAGTATTGAATCGATGTAAAGATCAAAGAGTTAAGTTTAATCTCTCGAAATGAGTTTTTCTCAAACAGCAAGTCAAGTTCTTTGGTCATGTTGTGACAGCGGACGGGACTAGGGCGGATGACAACAAACTTCGTACCATCACAGACATGACGCCTCCATGCGACAAGGAAGAACTCCGTACATTCCTGGGGATGGTGACGTACTTGACCAAGTTTTTACTGGAGTTCTCACAGGTAGCCGGTCCTGTTCATCTTTTTACTAGGATTCTTTCGTTCGAATGGGACTGGGAAGAATCTTTCGTCCCAATGGGATTTTCATGTTTTTCGTCTTCGGTTGAGACGTTGAACTTTCTGAATGCAATACATACACATTTCGCTCACTTTTACACAGTCTGCAAAGTCTAGTCGTTTTCAGAAACGACGTAGAACGCCTATGAACCCAAGACAAGTTTGCCTTGGTAAAATTTTGACGTTAGGCGTTATCTACTAAACCTAAAAATTGTCTGCGCTGTTATGGAAACCACCTAAATTGCTTTTGAGAGTCAGGAAAGCAAATCAAAGTTTGACGGCCCTGTCAACCAGACCGTACTCGCGCATCTCGACACTTTGATTCGACGCTTTCATGTTCACGTCTTACGTCTGGCGATGCTGAAAATGCAATGGCACTACTTTTCACAATAGAAGCAACTCATTCAGTCCTTTGAAACAGCTCTGGATCGGTCGGAAATGTCGAAATCCCGTTCAGACGAATTCGTTCGAATGGGATTTTGCTCAGCGGTATACTACGTACGAAGAATAAAGACACACTTAACCTACATAGCTAAAGAGTGAATGAAACAAGTATAAAACACTTTGAGAAAATGATCGGTTTCTAGGGATGAGCGTGTACTTTTAATTAGTTAACTTATAGATTGTTCATTGCTCATTTCTTACGTCACACTCTTTTTACGCTTTCGTCACTTGCAGCAGTTGTGTGCATTTCGACTTTCATATATACGCTGAAGTCAAGTGTGACACTACTCTGGTATGCAATTGCTTAACTACGATAGTACTAATACATCCAATTTTACTTGAGGTATTGGGTATATCAACGACCAGTCGGTTACATCTAGAGTCGATCCATTGACTAAACGGTACACATCCATAATCCACAGTCTGTTAAATCCAAAAAACGTCGTTAAAATTAAGTGACTTGTCGACTCTATACTCCAGCATGCACACAATTGTAAGTAGCTATAGGCAAACTAAATCACTTTACTTCAAGTCGAAAACAACTTGTTCGTACTTCTTTCCAAGCGAGTCAAAGACAAGAAAGGCTTGATGAAATATATCTATAATCTTAATTCATTGAAGAAATACAAATGAATACAAAACTTAGTAATCAAATACATTCATGGCTTACAACTTCTATCCAATGATTGGTTAAGTAAACTGGAATGGCAAGAAGCTCATAATGAAAAACATTTAGCTAAAAAATCAACACATGAACAGTTTCTACATTGCCTCGCTATGTATTGTGTTAAATTACCTTTTTATCCATTGAAATCCAGCTATTCCGCTCTTGCGAAAAATAGGGAGTACAAAACTAGAAAGGCTTAGGATTCGTCTTGGTCTCTAGTATTATCATATCCAGTAAATAGACGTAGTTCAGTGATAGCATTTGTCGTCTGCGTTACTTACCATGTCATTAGCATAGTCTTGAAAATCCTTGTGGATGTAATTTATTACCTATGCAATTAGAAATTCCATCACAAATAACATCAATTAGTTGGTGGATAGTATGTTAAAGTAATAATTTAATGTAGTACTCTTGACTATCGTATTATTTATTGTCGCAACATGTGCATGCACAACTGATGACCAGCTTACAGTGTCGCTCAAAGGGCCAGGTTTTCTGAGGGCATCCGAGTCGCCCTTCGTTAGTATCTCTTTTCCAATCTTTGCCATTGTTGCATGACTATCGCCACTAGCTGCCTTGATATACTCACTAACCTGAAATAGTCGGTATCATATCGAGATTGTTGAAAGCTAGCGAACTGTATCTCTACAAGACCTGTGCTTCTATTGCTGGCGAAACAACAAATAGGTCACTTCTGCTACCCTGATAGTCTACAAGATATCCTGTATTATCAGCTAGTGACTCATGCGGCAGTTGTATCATATGCCTTACCATATGCTCTGTATCGATGATCATATTTCCATGCTTGATGATGGCAATCTCGTCCAGTACTCTGAAAGCGAAGGTATTTAAAAATGTTCTAACTAATCAGAGAATATATAACCACTAACAGTGTTGCTCTTGTAGTCGATTTTTGTATCCTTTCGATATACGTTAGCTATTTCACGAACAAACCGATCCATTTAATTGTGGAATATGGACTTGTGTGGTAAGTCTGTATAAACTCGTCTACTAATTCCAAAAGTAAATGTATATACTTGTTGTTACAGAACATGCTTTCAGCAGCTGTGGACAATCCTCGTGTAGCCAACTACGTATGGCAGATTTGGAGTGGTATAAACATTAACTGAGTCCATTACGTCGACTTCATTAATTTTTATATCAATCCCAATGACATGAGGACGTGGATATTGCATCGAATTGTTTTTACAGGGGCCGTTGAAAGGTACGCGTACAATTTATAGATCTAACAAAATACAATTTACTGATACAATACATGTACTGTATCCAAGAGAGAACAGAAAGATGAACTATTTGAAAACGACCATGATGAGGATTCACATTCTAGTGACTGCATTACAGGAACAGAAACAACAATTCATCAAGTAATTGATTTAATTGAGAAATGCACGGTTTGAAAGAGACGATTTTTAACTGTTACTAAATTGTAATTTTTGTATGATTTTAGAAATCAGATACGAAAAGTAAACGTTATTCACCAGACGAACACCTTACTGCTAATGACTCTTTAATGGTATCAACACTGCAAAAATTCAGATACACACTGTATTTATTTGGACATATGATTATCACTAATCTGCTTATGCAAGGTATCGTTCAAGCCAGGAAAAAGTACCCTTTTCTATTGAAGGCACAACAGATCCCGACAGATCAAGGTATAAGAGCGTGTTCTACAAGTAGCATATTTGAGCACTAAAATGTGTATTATTGTTTATCAGCAGCTATTCTCCAAAGGTTCATACATTGTGTATTGTGTTTCTGTGTTCCATACCTGATCAGAAACGTTTCTTGTTGTTGTTAAACAGAAAATCAAAAAAAGGAAACTGATAAAACGTGATTATGATATTAGATCGTCTGCAAAACGGAAAAGAGAACAGGTAAATTTTTTCCTGTGCATCATATTCTAAGCATGCCTAACCCAATTCGTCTCTGTAAACATTATGCAGCAATCTCGCATATATGTATATTAATGTCGAATGTTTTGTATTCACGGTCTTTTTCATTTCATACTTAGAAAATAAACAATTCGAGTGATGAATTGAATCATCTGAAGATATCATGCTGTAGCCTGGCTCTTTTTTTGCTTCAAATACATGTTCATGTTTCTACAGTTATCGAATGTACTGTTGATGAAATAGACGGGACATTGCAATACCTGGAACAGAACGGGTATATTAGAGCACTACTGAAAGCATGTCCTGTCCGGAGCTCCCGAAAATCTTGAAGATGGCTCAGTTTTCACGACATGGAAAAAGAAATCCAAGAAGCAGAACACCTCCTGGTAGGAGCCAAGTTTCCAAAGGCTATTCAAACTAAGGTCAAAATTTTTCTGAAAACTTGGTATTTCCAAAACGAAGTGCAGCCGTGCAAGAGCCATGAAATCGATGACTTTATGCAGTGGATGGGAGAAACAGGGGACTAGAGATACGAGAACAAATCCATGCACGCTATTTACCACATACTGACTTATCATCATCGCCGTAGATGGGTTACTGACGAATTTGATAAAAAAAATTGAAATGAACAAAAAATAAGTATTTTATGCTTAGACGGTTTCAGATAAGTGAAACGTGCTGTTTTAAAAGTTTTAAATTAATTTCAGTTTTATCTCTAGATAAGAAAGAATAGCAAATATATTTACATCAATTCGTATTTCTCTTCCAAATAGTGCTTTGGATGTGCGTTTCTGAACTTACATTTACAGCGATCTAAAGTCGATCATAGCCTAACTATTTAGATTGTAAACTATAACTAAAGAACGTCTGCTAGTACAAGTAGAGAAAGTGATCAGATGCATGGGTCTACTAGGTAGTGTTTGGTATGTACACTTATTTTGTTCAAGCCATCATCATCTCCTACATCACCTCTCTAATTCCATACCAGAGTAGTGTCACACTTGACTTCAGCGTATATATGAAAGTCGAAATGCACACAACTGCTGCAAGTGACGAAAGCGTAAAAAGAGTGTGACGTAAGAAATGAGCAATGAACAATCTATAAGTTAACTAATTGAAAGTACACGCTCATCCCTAGAAACCGATCGTTTTCTCAAAGTGTTTTATACTTGTTTCATTCACTCTTTAGCTATGTAGGTTAAGTGTGTCTTTATTCTTCGTACGTAGTATACCGCTGAGCACTCAGTCTCCCTGATACCGAATGGTCGACATAGGGCGCGAGTACGGTCTGTTCGACAAGGACAAAGAAAATTCGCTTTGATTTTTCCTGACGTCCACAACTTTCAATGATCATTGTGACAACACTTTCGTGATTTTATACGTTTATTGTCTAACGTTTTGTCGTGTTTTGCGCGCAAAAGATCACGCTAGATAGCAAAATCCCATTCGAACGAATTCGTCTGAACGGGATTTCGACATTTCCGACCAATCCAGAGCTGTTTCAAAGGACTGAATGAGTTGCTTCTATTGTGAAAAGTAGTGCCATTGCATTTTCAGCATCGTCAGACGTAAGACGTGAACATGAGGTCGTCAGAGGGCGCGAGTGCGGTCTTGTCGACAAGGACAACCGAATCTTACATCGCGTTTCTTGACGTCTACAAGCTTCAATGGCCATCGTGACAGCAATGCCGTGATTTGATACGTTTATCGTCTAACGTTATGTCGTGTTTTGCGAGCAAAAGATGACGCTAGATAGCAAAATCCCATTCGAACGAATTCGTCTGAACGGGATTTCGACATTTCCGACCGATCCAGAGCTGTTTCAAAGTACTGAATGGGTTGCTTCTATTGTGAAAAGTAGTGCCATTGCATTTTCAGCATCGCCAGACGTAAGACGTGAACATGAAAGCGTCGAATCAAAGTGTCGAGATGCGCGAGTACGGTCTGGTTGACAGGGCCGTCAAACTTTGATTTGCTTTCCTGACTCTCAAAAGCAATTTAGGTGGTTTCCATAACAGCGCAGACAATTTTTAGGTTTAGTAGATAACGCCTAACGTCAAAATTTTACCAAGGCAAACTTGTCTTGGGTTCATAGGCGTTCTACGTCGTTTCTGAAAACGACTAGACTTTGCAGACTGTGTAAAAGTGAGCGAAATGTGTATGTATTGCATTCAGAAAGTTCAACGTCTCAACCGAAGACGAAAAACATGAAAATCCCATTGGGACGAAAGATTCTTCCCAGTCCCATTCGAACGAAAGAATCCTAGTAAAAAGATGAACAGGTCCTCTGAGGGACCTAATGAAAGAGGACGTCGCTTAGTGTTGGACACCTGTCCAAGAGGAGTTTTTCCAGCGACTTCAGAAGATGACCACAGATACTCCAGTCTTATCGCATTATTCTCAAGACGCTCCTACAATTGTATCAGCAGACGCATCGTCGAGGGGTATTGGAGGGGTACTTCTCCAGGCTCAAGAAGATGGCCGTAGAGCGATCATTTACTACGTGTCTCGATTGATAACCACCACCGAACAACGGTACTGACAAATCGAGAAGGCGCTGGCTATGGCATGGTCTTCTGAGAGATTTCGATGTTACCTCTTTGGTCGTGACATGCCTTTTCAGGTCGAAACTGATCATAAGTCTTTGTTGTCAATTATGAATAGTTAGAGCTTGTGGATCAGTGCCCGCCCCGTTTGCAACGTCTGCACCTCCAAACGATGCAGTATTACTACAACGTAGTATATGGGCCGGGGAAACAACTTGTCGGAGATGCCTTGTCCTGTAGCGCAGTGGAAGTCGGGGTTCCGGACGATACTGTTAAGAAGTACGTTTTTGAAATCAAAATATCATAGCCTGTTTCAGACGAAACGATGCAGCGTAATAAGGAGGAGACATGGCACGATCCTCAGCTCTCAGCTCTTTTGCTCATGGTGCAATCGGAATGGCTTTCGTACAAAGGACAGCTACCAGAGCTCATAACACTATTTTGGGACAGTCAACGCGTCCTATCTCAAGTGGATGAAGTAATCTTAAAGGGTTCTCAAATCAACACATCGCGCATGAAGGTCACTTAGGCATCGTCAAAACCAAAATGTGAGCTCGTAACGTTGTCTGCTGGCTGGGAATGCGCTAATACTACATCTTCCCTTCTAAAGATCTAAACGCTAATGGGGACGACTAACTCTGCCTGAACGCAACTCTGTCTGTCCTTCAAAAGGGTTCACAATCGACGTGGACTCGCGCTGTGAATTGTCAGAGTTTTAGGCTGCTTCTTTGACGACATGTGGTAGATTCCGGATTCCAGTTGTGGACTCTCCAGGAGTAGCCTCGCTCTGTTCGACTGACTGGTTTTGCTGTGGAACTTCTGATTGGTCGGTTGACTCAGATGTGCCAGTCGGGATGGGATTCAGGTGTTTTCTGTTTCGTCGGACTTGACCTGATGGAGTTTGTACCATGTAAGATCTGTTCTTTGGCTCTGAGTTTATCTCGCCATATTGTCGTCGATCTGGAATCCAAACTTTTGTCCCAGGGTTCAGTGGAGGTAAATCTTTCGTTCTGTGTCTCTCATCAAATGTTTCCTTCATTGCCCCAGTTTGTTCTTCTGTTCCCACTTTTTCAGAGACGTCCAATCCGGAGCTCTAGGTTGTAGCTGGATCTCGACAAAAGGAACTGCCGTTCTCAATTTTCTGGACATCGGAAGCTCTGCGGGGCTATATCCATTTCTCAGGGGAGTTGAACGATAGTTAAGAAGAGTTAAGTATGGATCGTCCTTCTTTCGTAGAAGAGTATTGAGTGTCTCTACAGCACGTTCTGCTTCGCCGTTAGCTTGAGGATATAAAGGACTGGATGTGGTATATTGAAACGTATACTCTCTTGCAAACCTCTTGAATGCCTCTGAAGCATACTGCGGTCCGTTGTCGGATATGACCTCTTCAGGGATCCCTTAACGCGCAAAGATCGACTTTAGATGGTTTATGACTGCATTTGAGGTGGTGTCCGTGAGTAGAGAATTCTCTATGAATCGAGAATAGTAGTCCACTACTAGTATGTATGGACGTCCTTTCCATTCGAAAAGATCTGTGCCAACTTTTTGCCATGGGTATTTTAGAAACGACGTTGATATTAATGGTTCTGGCGGATTCCTTCTTTCACTGCAGCAACTTGGGCAGTTGCTCACAAGCGACTCCAACTGAGTGCTAATTCGAGGCCACCAGACGCTCTGTTTGGCCCTCTCTCTGCACTTAGTGATACTTTGATGGCTTCTATGGATCGCAGTCAGTACTTGTCTTCGCATACTTGGAGGTATCACGATTCTTAACCCGCGAAGTAGAAGTCTATTTTCAATATGCAGTTGACTGCGGACATTCCAGAACACTCGAAGGTCTCCTCCCAGATATTGTGGCCAGGCTTCTGACTCGACAAACTGCTTCACCTTACTGCATACTGCGTCTTCATCTTGAAGGACAATAATTCTCTTCAAGCGTGAGGCTGACACTGGAAGACATTTCATAAAAGTCTTGACATATCCAGCAACTTCAGCTTCTAGAACTCTGTCTGCCAATGCTGGCTCTGATACTGGTTGACGCGAAAGTGCATCTGCTGCAATCAACTGTTTCCCAGCACATGGGAAATAGTGTATCGATATCGTAGTAATCTCATACGAAATCGTTGCACACGAACTGATAGATTGTCTAGAGGTCTGCTTCCCAGTAGAGGAACTAATGGTTTGTAATCAGTCTCCACTTTAAATTCTTTCCCCATCAGAAACTGAGAAAACTACTCGGCTGCCCACGCGATTGCAAGCGCCTCCTTTTCGATTTGCGTGTATCTGTGTTCGGCTGTTGACAATGACCGAGATGCAAATACCACAGGCTTGAAATCTCCTGAAGGTTGGCGCTGGCGAAGAACTGCACCTAACCCAAAGGATGAAGCATCTGAAGACAACTTGGTTTCTCTCTCTGGGTCGTAGAGAGCTACTGTTGGTGCACTAGTGAGAGCTTGCTTGATCAGTTCAAATGATTGCTTCTGTGCTTCTCCCCAGGTCCACCGAGTGTCCTTTACGAGAAGGGCTCGAAGGGAATCGGTCTTCTCTGCAAGGTCTGGCACAAACTTGGCTAGTTGGTTGACCATGCCGAGTACTCTTCTTAGTTCTGGTATACACGTGGGTGGCGGCATCCGTGTTATACCACTGATTTACTCCGGATCCGGCTTGATTCCTCCCTGGCTGATGATTTGGCCAAGAAACTTCACGGTTGAAACTAAAAATTCACATTTCTCCATGTTGAGGGTAAAGCCCTTGCTTTGCAACCGCTTTAGAACACCCCGGAGGCAGCTGTCATGCTCTGCCTGGGTTTCACCAAACAAAAATGTCATCCATGTGGCACACCTGTCCTGGTAGACCATTCAGTATACCTGTCGTCTCATTCTGAAAATACTCAGGGACAGAACTGATACCAAATGGTAGGCGGTTAAAGTGATATCGCCCAAAAGGTGTTATAAAGGTTGTTAACACTGCGCTCTCCTTTGTAAGAGGTGCTTGCCAAAAGCCAGAATTGGAATCCAGTTTGGTAAAAATTTTGGCTATCTGTAATTTGGCTAAAGTCTCCTCCACAGCTGGAAAGATATGACGGCTTCTCTTCACGCTCTCATTCAGCTGCGTGAGATCCACGCATATCCTGACGCGTCTGTTGTGTTTGTGGACTATCACCATTCCTGCGCGCCAGTTAGTTGGGGTATCAATGCGAGAGATCACTGGCATTCTCTCCATGCGATTGAGCTCTTCCTTTATCCTTGGTAAGAAAGGAATGGCTATTCTTCGAGGAGTTGAGAGAGCGTAAGGCTTCGCGTCGTTCTTCAACTCGATGTGATACTTTGTTGGCAGTTTTCCCAATCTGTTGAATAAATCGGGGTATTGGTCTATAATGTGAGATTGAAGGCTTGAAACTGCATCAACCCTGGTCAGAAAGTTTAGTTTCTCAATAGCTGGTCTTCCTAATAAGGAATGTATGAGATCCTTGATGACATAAGTTGTTTCTTGTACGCCTTTGTCTTTGAAGTTGACTGAGTTACCATGCACAAGTAGCATAACCATCCAGGGTTTACTACGCCCTTCACTCGTGAGTGTATCGAGAAACAACAGGTCATCCGTTTCTTGGGTCCTTTCCAGAGTAACGGTACTGATCCCCTTGCTCCTACAGAGGGTGCCAAAGTGTCCAATCTTTTGGCATTTATAACATTTAGCTTACTTAGCTGGGCAATTCTGTCTGTTGTGAGGTGATTTCCCACACCGGTGGCACGCCCCTTGACCTGATTTCTTTTCTCAGGCTGTCCAACAGGTGGGTGTGGCTTTTTCTGTGGTTTGCTCCTGGTCTGTGCTACTGGGGCTACCTCTGCTGCATTAGTAGGAGCTCTCAATGTGAGCTGTTGTTTCTTGACTGTTTCACTCTGGCGAACGACCGTAGTTGCCTTCTCTAGTGTGAGGTCTGGATCTAGCTGTAATCTCTCTAAGAGTTTAGCATCTCTGAGGCCCACAACTATCCGATCTCGGATCAATTCATCGTGTAGATTTCCGAATGCACAATGTTCTGCTAGATGGTGCAGTGCGGTAATAAAGTTCTCCACGGGTTCTCCTTCGTGCTGAACACGCTGATTGAAACCTCCACACACTCTTTCGTAAATTACATTGCGTTTCTTTATGAAATGCCCTTCAAGCTTTGTGACTACCGCGTTGAAGTCCTTTCTCTCGTCCTCTGTGAAATTCAGCGACGCCAGGACGTCTTCTGCTCTGTTGCCCATGCAGTAAATGAGTGTCGATATCTGGGTTTCGCCTGCTTTGTCGGACAGACCTGTCGCTTCGCGATATCTCAGGAATCGCTTGATCCATCGCGTCCATTGTTCTGGATGGATGAAATTGAACTGTTCAGGAGTCGGAAATGTGGAAGCTGCCATTGCTAACTTTGATCCCACTCGTTGTCACCATGTAGTGTCACGGATGTTGCGAGCCGAGTCTGATTCAGATGAACCTCGTGATAAGTATTAGTTACATACGGGATAAAACATTATAAGCCTTGGGTCCAACTAGTCTAATGCGCTACTACTACAAGTCCTACCATATTTTCCACTAGCATCACACAGCAAGAGAGATACCAAATCATCCATATATAAATACTAGACATATCTCGAAAGATGTGCACCGTATAGAATATTTGACAAATCGGGACGTTTCGACCCGTAAGTCTTTAAATAATTGTCCATCATAATATATTTAACATACGCGATGTGAGCAAATGTTCAAATAAATAATTATATAGTGTGTGCGCATCTGTACTTGTATATAGGTTGAAAAGCAGGCGATGTTTTAGTGCAGGTGCGATACATTTTAACTTCATTGCCCATCACATGCAACGTGTCATGAATAGTGTTGCGCATGCGCGTATAATGTATATATATGTTGGGTTTCCTAAATACAGATTCAGTCTTGTGTTGTGTTACCGAAGCCTACGCTTAGTCATCACATTGGTGACAGGAGTTAGTTTCGTTTCTCTGTTGTGTGGTTATGGCTGAAAGGACTGACGCAGTAAGAAGTCGGGAGGTGCGTCTCACACGTACGTTTGGTGAAAGCCTGTCTCCGTCACATTGGTTGGCATTCAAGAGTCACTACTTGATGGTTCAGCGAGTCAATCAAGCAAATAACATCCAACAATGGATAGATGCAGAGTACTGCGCCATGATGTTTCGTTTGCAGTTGTCGGGAGAGATTGAAATGAGGTTAAACCACGCAGAAGCGGCCGGAGAAGCCTGGGTAAGTGATATTAAGTTAGGGAAATAATTGTACGATTGGAAAGAAGGTTTGAGACCGCAGATGGGAAAGAACAGGCTATCCGGAGGTTTGAAGAAGCCCAGCAACAACCAGATGAAGCCCTCTCCAGTTATTTATTTCGGTTGCGACAGATGGCAGACTATGCTTTTGCAAAGGAAGTGCCAGGAACGAAGCGGTCTCGAGTGTTGTGGCGCTTCATTGCGGGAATGAATAATGACTTTGCCAGACAAGAGGTGTTGCGTCATAAATTGTTGACAGCCGAAGGGAAGCCGAAAGAAGATGATGAAATTCTCAATGTGGCAGAAGAAGCCAGATCAATTCAAATGGGAATGAGAGCAGCCGTACCAAGGACAGTAACAGGTGAAAATGATTGTTTGGCTTTTGCCTCTCAATGGATGGAACAATCTTGTGCATGTCAAAGGATTCCGGAACGCCAGCAAGTCGTCTCTAGAGGGCAGCGAGCACAAAGGAGAACTACGACAAGCAAAAGAGGAATAGAATGCTGGTATTGCGACAAAATACACTGGGGCGGGTATAGAAATTGTTGGCAGAGAGCTAGAGAGAATCCTCAATGGAAACCCCAGCAACATCAAACAAGGCATAATGCTGGGCCGACAACGACGACAGCGGTATTACAAGTTTCTGGCCATACCTTGGGTAGACATAGACAGTTTGGTATGACAAGGAAGAGACTCCTAAGAGCCCATTTGTTTTTGTCACGGGAGTGCTGGATCAGCAGGACATAACTGCAATGCTAGATACGGAAGCAGAATTCAGCCTTATATCTGCAAATCGGTTATCAGAAGACAGTTTGAACTGCCTGAAAGGGTCACTCGTTGTGACGTGCAAGGCTGTTGGAGGTGAGTTGGTTCAGGTAAAAGGACCAATATGCAGAGCTGTGCAGTTGACTGGAACGCATTTGGAAGTTTTCCAGCTACGGTTATTGGTGGTAGAAGGATTAGTGGTACCACTTATTCTGGGCGTTGACTTCCTGTCTAGGTTTGCAAGGTGACCTTTGATTTTCAGGAGATGAAGTTGTTGGTTTCTGGAAGTAGAGAAACAGTAAAGTTGTTAGAGGACTACAATGATGTTGGACATAAGTTGGAAACTATACACGCACAAGTACAGGAATTCGTGTTAATTTCAGCTGGAAGTGAGATGTTTCTCCCGTGTACAGCGCGAGGCATGAGGCCAGAACAGGAATATTTAGTAGAACCATTGAGAGACCATCAGTCAATGGTCAAACCAGCGCATTCAATCGTAATTCCTCAGTCTGACAAAACGCTGTGGATTCGAGTAGCAAATGCTAATAGCCAGTCAGAGGTCCTTCGAAAGGGAGACTTTGTTGCTACTTTATATCCTGATGTGTGTGTTGCGTATCGAGGAGAAAAGGACGGGGCAAGTCAGAAATTAATGGGGTATAAGATCGGAGAAGACCTAACAGGAGACCAGAGCAAGGAATTGGAAGCAGTGATACAGGAATATGAAACTGTCATGTGGAGACCAGGACAGCCATTGCCTGCGGTAGAGGTAGGGATTGAACACAATTTGGAGTTGAAGCAGGGGGCAAAGGCTAAGATGAGTAAGCCACGTCGATTATCACAGGCAGAAATGGTAGAGGTTCGGAAGGAAATAGAAGATCTACTTTAGCAAGGTCTTATAGAGACTTCTAGTAGCTCCTGGTCAGCCCCAATTGTGTGTGCTAGGAGGAATATTGGTCAGTTGCGACTAGCGATAGATTATAGAGCTCTGAATGCGCAGACAATTTCGAATTCAACTCATCCAATACCATTGATAGAAGATTTGTTGGATAGATTGGGCAATACACGTTTCTTCTCTACCCTAGATTTGAAATCGGGATATCATCAGATGCCTATTAGAGATAAAGATAAAGAACTGAAAGCATTTGTGGTTCCGTGGGGACAGCATCAATGGAAAAGGGGCGGCCCATTTGGCCTGTATGGAGCCCCATCAACATTCCAACGGATGATGACAGTAATTTTGTGCGATAGTCAGTACAAGGAAGCTTTATGCTATCTAGATGATATTTTGATATGGGGTCGGAATTGGGAGAAGCACATGAGTCGCTTGCGAGTTGTTCTAGAGGAGATTAAGATAGCAAGAGTGGTACTGTCTCCAAGCAAGTGTATTTTTGGAGCTCGACAAGTTGAATACATGGGATATGTAATAGAAGCAGGACAGATAAAAATTAAGGAAGAACGGGCAGAACAAATTCGGAAGCTGAAACGACCAACAACGGTAATGGAGTTGAGAAAAGCTCTTGGAGCATTTGCATATGTGCAGAGATGGATTCCGAGAATGGCAGAAATAGCGAAACCCTTGTATGGAGCTTTAGAGAAGAATGGCAGACAGAAGTTGATTTGAACAGAAGAAATAGATGAAGCATTCACGATATTGAAAGATAGAGCAGCAAACTCAATAGCTTTGAATATTCCAGACTTTTCAAAGAAGTTTGTTTTAGTCACAGATGCTAGTAATGAAGCGAGTGGAGCAATGTTGGCAAACAGTAGAGGTAATCAAATGATTGGTCAACTGAAACCAATAGCTTTCTTTCATCATACACTTACTTCCGCAGAGAGACCGTATAGCACAACAGATAAAGAACTCTTGGCGGTGGTCTTGGCAATTAAGAAGTTTAGAGTATATTTGGGTAAGCCATTTGATTTGATTACAGATCATAAGGCATTACCGTAGTTACAAACATCGGACATGGCAGATGAACGAGGACGACGCGAACGATGGTTGGAATTACCACAGCAATATGATTTCAAGATCATACACAAGGCAAGTCGAAGCCAGGAAATGACTATGGCAGATTATTTATCTCGAGTGGGAGTTGATGGTCGTTTAGTTGCAGTTGTACAAAAAGGGTCTGATGTGGGTGTGAAAGAGGAGATGGCAGAGTTGTTTGAGTTGGACACTATCCGACAAGAGCAGTCTAAGAAGTCTGAAACAGATCAAGTTATCCAAGCAATCCAGCAGAAAGCACAATGAATGAGGAAGGCCACAATAGTGATCTGAAGGGAGCTTATTCCAAGGGACGATTACAGTTGAGTGCCGATGGGATATTGAGATTTGTGAATTTTCGTGGTAGCAACACGAAATCACCCCTTGGGTGTTAAACAGGAGTTGTTGTTGGTACTTCCAAAATCTTTGAGAAGGCGCTTATTGTTCCTAGTACACGATTCGCCCCTGTCAGGTCATATGGAACAAGCGAGAACATGAGAGAGAGCTCGTAGAGCAGCTTGGTGGCCTGGTATGAAGAAGGATGGGATGCCATATGTTCAAGGATGTGATAAGTGTCAGTTGCATAAGCGAAAGAAATTCCCTGGCAGAGCTCCATTACGGAATACCGATATTCCAGGACGCTCTTTGGACAAGGTTCAAATAGACTTCTGCGGTCCTTTTCACAAGTCAATTCCAGATGGAATGGAGTACATATTGGCTATCCAAGACTTATTCAGCAGATATTGTATTTTGATACCAACAAGAGATTGTAAAGCGAAGACTGCTGCACAAGTATTTCGAGAGAGGTGGGTGTGCCAGTTTGGAATTCCTCTCATGGTACAATCAGATAGAGGTACACATTTCACGGCATTGGTTTTCCAAGAGACTTGTACAGCGTTAGGAATTAAACACATATTGAGTTCAGCAAATCACCCACAATCTCAGGGCCAGTTTGAGCGTCAGAATCAGTTGGTGGATAATATTCGTTGCTTAATAGAGGAGGAGCCATATTCTGGCCTAGAGCAGTCGCGGTAATACAGTTTGCACATAATACCGCAGTAAATGCTACCACTGGATACACTCCTCATGAGTTATTGTTTGGTCAGACATCACGACGTCCAGAGACACTGTTAGCTAGACAGCTATCACTATCAGGAAGATTGTCAGACGAGGATTGGGAAAATGACGAGACACACAAAGAAATGGCTAGAAGGCGAGTGGTAAATACGATTCAGAAAATGGACAAAATATTTAGAAGTGTAAGAAGGCGGATTGCACAGTGTCAAGAAAAACGGAATGTACGAGCTTTACAACGAGGTGTTCCATATGAAGTGGGACAAGTGGTACGAAGAAAGTTATCACCAGCTGAAAGAAGATTAGGGAAACTTTCACCATACAAGAGTTCTAGACATGTGATAATCGAAAAACAAGGAGACACATATTGGTGTCGTGAAATTGAAGGGACAAACCCACGAACCATTCAAAGGCATTACAACGACTTAGAACTAGCTCAGGAAGGAACATTATCGTGGGAGAAGAACATCATGGATCAGAGGAGGACGGACAGTGAATTGGATACAGAAGATGACTTTTGTGGACCGGTATCACAAGACCAGAGAGAGCAGCCTGAAGAATATAGAAGACGGTATCCAATGAGACAAAGACGTTGTGTGAGACATCTCACACCAGACCCATACGCTAACAGATATGAAGAGGTCGAATATCGGTACACGGATGAGGATGACGAAGATTTTTAAATAGCACGGTGAACCTAATTTTGTAGGAGGAGTGTCATGAGTAGTGTTGCGCATGCGCGTAGGATGTATCTATAAGTTGGGTTTTCTAAATACAGATTCAGTCTTGCGTTGTGTTACCGAAGCCTGCGCTTAGTCATCACAGATGTATGTAAAAAACGTATACGTTGTCTTTCTTAACTCTACGAATTAATTAAGAAACCTCGTTTTCAAACTTTTACATTTACGCCCGCGCAAACTAGACTTATCTAGTTTTTCAATTGTATTTTGAAGTGTTTATATATAGATTTCACAAACAAACCTCATCGTCGTCTTTCTATGCAAGTATTAAATCAACCAATTTCTACGCTAAGAGTTTAGCTGTCTATACTTCAAAGTTGCCAAACTAGCCAGCTGACGTGTCATTTGATGTTCCCGTAGATACTCTTGGACTGTTGATAGAAATCAACGATACTGTAAATAGTTTGGTATTGTTCCTAAAAAGTACAGCGAGAGCGTCTAAGAAAAAGTAAGTAACAAATTATTCTTTAGAGTTAGCTAATCGCCTACCGATGTGGGTATAATTCCTGGTCTCTCATTAAGAAGTGCTTTCGTGATATGCAGCACATTGACCACACCCTCGGCTTGTAGTTGTTCCAAGACGTTGTAAGCAGCACAGAAAACACCAGTTCTTCCCATACCAGTGCTAAGAACAAACGTCCATATGTGTACGTCGCTTTCGCGTCCAAATAGATATAGACGACTATTGTCTTTACCAGCAATGAACGATAACCCGGTTTCCTCCTGTACTCTTCAGTTTCATGTCTAATTGACTCATCATGTCTATTAGTCCCGCCATATCACTAGGAGCAGTTTCATTTGGCCAAGCAGTGTAATGGAAAAGAGCAACGCTAGACGAATTTTGGCGCTGAATATACCAGATTAATATATGAGCAGAATATGATTAGACGTTTAGATTCTTTCAACTAATCTGCCAACGTACCTTTCTCACTTGCAGTTCGTAAACCGTAAATGAATCGTTTTCTTCTGAAGAGAGGAACTCTACTTCGATTTGCTTGAAGGTACGTGACCCAGACTCCGGCCAATACTAGATATAAAGAGAATAATAGTGATGATGTCTCACCATTATACAAGCAAAAACCTGTTCGTATTCGGTTGACTGAGCCAAGTTGACAACGGCACACGCTCGCTGTTCAAAAACCATTTTCCACATGTCTATCATCGTGTTGGGAAAAGGAGCTTGAGTCACAATAAAGAAGTTGCTTTTGTGGTAGCCCTGCAAGGACAATTTACGTAAAATAACAAAGTATATTATGGCACATACGGTCACACGATAAATCCCAAAGAATTGACTAAAACTAACTCCTACATACTTACATTGACAAAGCTTGCGTTTATATAATCGGCTCCTTTTTCAATATTTTCTGGCTGACCATTTTCGTTCTGTTGATCTACCCGTAAAATCACTCGAGCAAAATCGGCTGAAAAACACAATTGAATAGACTCAATCGTACCATTTGCATTATTCTAGAAGCAAGTCTGACATACGTGGCAAAAAGTTGTAATTCCTGTTCTTCGTTTTCCTTACAGAAGAGAGTTGTGTCGTAGCAAACTTAGATTTAGCAAGCGGTAGACAAAGACGAACTAAATTCTGCAAAACGTGTTACCTGGAGTTGCCTAGTTACTGATTTCAGGTACGCAAAGACATACATCAAATTGTTTCTTGATTTCGTTTGAGGTCAATGACCGCAAACGACCAAAGGCATTGGAAAGACCTGACGCTTCTATTTCTGTTTTACCGGTGTAGAAGGCTTCTATAATTGCATCGTGAATAAGAATATACTGCATCTATATCAGCAGTCAAATCAAAACGTGACGCAAGATTTGTAAACAAAACAGACTTAGTTAAACTCCAATTGCAGACTCACCAAGTTTTGTATCATTTCCATACGCCGCATCCTCAGCTGCCTAGCAACGTTTTTTACATCTAGGGCTTTCTCGAGTGCTAAATAGTTTAGCAATGTATCAATTGCCACAAATGTTCCAGAACGACCGGCACCAGAACTAGCTCATTAAAACGAGTAACCAGTTAAAAGGTATATTGAATATAAACTTGATTACAAAGTATAAGCTAAGCAAGCATACCTGCAATGGACAATAAGGGGTGCTTTGCAGTCTCTAGATTCTCTTCTGATTCGGAACATGAATCCCAAAAGATCATTGACAAACGACGGAACTCCTTGATCAGGCCAGCCTCCAAATAGATAATGAGTCACCGTGCGTTCCTCACGTAGCTAAAAGACCAAAGACGCATCTCGTTTGCTTAGTTGTTTCGCGATAGCACAAACAGTTACCACTTTCAATGTCATTTTTCGGACTGTGTAGGCTGCTGTTTCATTGATCGCACCAACAGTCACCGTCATACCCTCGCAATTCATTGGCATATCATCTTTCCAGTACTGATAACACTTGTTCTATTCACAACTTGTTAGTACATTGTAACTTATTCCTTACAAATAGATACAAACTCTTAGTTACCTTGCCATTTTCTATACTTCGAGTCAGCATGACAATAAATTCTGCTCTTTCGAGCCACACCATACGCCAAAAATCACAATATGTATTGACAAGAGGCCCTGCAAAGGCCATCGACTTAAAAATTCAATCAAAACAAGTCTTGGGTGCACTTTAATTAATTAATTAGCCATACCTTGAGTCACAATATACTCTTTACTCCTCCTGCATCCCTGAATATAAAATAATTTCAATAACTTGTGAAGACAATAGTATAATAGTTGCTTACGTCCAGATAGGAAGCATTAATGTATTCGTTTTCCAGTTTGCTCATTCCCTGCACTTCATCGAGCAGGACAGACAAACCATCGTCTAGACGTTTTAGACATGCTCGTCAGTGACTTATTCGGCTAAGCTGGTTATGCCAACTTACACGGAACGACATTTTGATAGCGGTTTTTGTCTCGATTATCAACATTGGTTGCTAATGCAGTGCTCTGATCGTCGCTAACGTGAGGTAGCTCCTATAATCAAAATAGCGACTTAAATTTTCAATGTCTTCATTAATTAAGCAACGGGAAAAATCAATGGATTACTTCGTATTCAACGTTGAATCCCTCGTTGTCGTTTTCCTTCATTTTCTCAACATGCTCCTCAAATGTTAGTATTAATGTTGCTGTATGACAGAATTTATCTACTGCTATACAAAGTAACACGAAACAGTTTGACTCACTAGCTCGGTGATCGTCCGATTCCGAACATGGTAGATTTTCTGTCCCACTAAGGTCTTGTAAATGAACGTTATTTGAGTCTTGATTAGACGCACTCGAAACCTTAAGTGTTCTCCTGTTAATAAAAATTTATTGCAACCGAGCCAATAAAATATCACGTGATCTGCTGTCAGTACATACCAGATAGCAAAACCGAGTACTCCAACTGACAATGCTAGCACTATAAGTACAACTGTTGGAACGACATATCTGTTGTCAGACGACGACGGTGACTGCGTGGGAACATTAACTGGATCAGTTGAATGTACTTCCGAAGATGGAGATACTTCAGAAACTGGATCAGTTGTATATACTTCAGAAACTGGATCAGTTGTATATACTTCAAGTTAATATATTAAAAACATTTACTATATCAAATTCAGATACAACTAAAACAATCTTACTAGTAACTGCACTAGTTGATATCATTTGGTTTCCAGAAGGCTAAGCACACATAAGACGATAAAGTAGACACCGTTAAATTATGTATTTACTCACCAACGCATAAGTAACAACACTAATAACGGTTAGTTATTTACACAATATAAAACACTAACTCTTTCTTTTGCTATCCATTGAAGATAGAAAGCGTAAGTTGTGTTTGGTTTTAATGTGGTATTACTGTTGCCGTTTGCACCAATCAACAAGTAACTTTCGACTTTATTAGCTGCAAGACTGTACGCGACATTGCGTGTTGCCACTCTGCCATCCTCGATCTTGGGCAACGGTGCATCACGAGACCATAACACTCCAGATTTTAGTTCAAGAACAATTACTTCGACAGTCCTAGAAAAGGACACAGTTGTCTAATGCAACGCAATCCGACCATACTTACATAATGCAGAGAGTAACCTAATTGGACCGTTTGTTTCATTGACAGCAGGAATACTGATTTTGACGGTCTGTCCATTTTCTTTCAAGACCTTTATAGGTCTAGGATCAGGCGGAACTGCAAAAAGGATTTTATTTGAACAAATGATAAAGGCGTTAATGTTCTACATCTTTGTACAAATATTGTAAAAAATAGACGCTTTAGAAAAGATGGCGTACTGCACCAATCTCAAGCAAACAGCATAGATAAAGTAAAAATTTGCTATGAACCTTAGCTAAATCTAGGCTAGATAAAAATGTGGTTCGGTAACTCTTCTACTGCAGTTCAATTAATTAATAATATTACTACAGTAGTATCTGAACCATCGACTCAGTCAGATCTAAGAGACAATTTTTCCACTAAGCGAAAGACTAATTTTTTTACTCACATGGAAACAGTACATGCGCCAACATTCGTTCGTTAGTCAAAAATTAAAAAGAAACAGTTTGTTACGTTTAACTGTCCTAAGGATATTAGTAATCTCCTGAATTATGTGCTATAACTAAAGGTTATTTACGACTGGATCACATAAGTAATGTTACAAGTGTTTCATTGAAAAACCACGTTTCGTAAATTTGCTGAACTACGTTATCACTAGCTTTGCAAATCTTACTAATCAAAATTTAGACCATAACTGCATGCCATTGCGTTTAAAGTTCCGGGTAAAAAACGCCGCAAATTTTACAATATCTTTAAAGACAATACAAAGAAGGAAGTCCTAAGCTAGTTGCATAAAAATGTTAATCTGCTTGAATGTTAAAAGCAACACCTCAACTGCATTTGCTGCAATAATAAATACTAAATAAGTTTTGATAATTCTATTTTTAAAACTTTGTATCAACATAAGCTTTTATTAAAAAGTGTAAAGCTAAAATTTTGTAACCGTATAATGGAGATTGCACCCATTGGATTTCGAATTTTTGCTTGCTTCCTAATTTGAACATAGCAAAACGTGGTATTTAGCAACACAACCAACAGTTGAACTACTAGTAGTGAATGGAAACAGACCACGTGACAATAACTGACATTAAATTAGGTGGAAAGCTGAACATACATGTACATGGTTTTTAGATCGCATTCTACTCTAGCTAATTAAGTTAGGACACCCTTACCATCAGCCAATGTTCGAAATGTCTTCACAGCACTTGCATTACTCACCAAGTGATGGCCTCCCTCAACATTGATGGCTTGCACCCAAATTGTGTAAATCGTGTATGGATTCAAGTTTGTTAGAGTAATATGAACTAATTTACTAACATTAAGTGTTTTGACATCAAGATGACCGAGGCTCGTAGAATAGTGTCCTATCACATAACTGACGGTGTAATATGCAATAGCACCATTAGGAGCAGCAGGAGTGGTCCAAACAATTTTAGCAGAAGCAGAAGTCAGTTCACGATCGGCGATTGTAACGTTACGAGGATTGCTAGGTTCTGCACAAACATAAAACAAGATATAGAGTAACAATATACAAAGAGGCCAGTTATCTAGGTATTGTCGTACCTGACTGCAGAGTGGTAAATGACCTTTTTTTACTCAAATCAGTAATCACATCATGTGAGTTGTTGTTAGCACCTCGCGGTCTAAACGCAACTGCAACTTGCACGACATATGTAGTGTACGGTTCAAGATGTTTTATCCAAATTTTTCTACAGTTGAACTTGAAAAGTTGCCGAGTATAGTTGATAGAGACTTCACAATATGCAGCAAATACGTATTTGTAATCCGCTGATGTCCATTCTACTTGAACCGTATGTGGATTAACTGACGTTACCCGAACAATTTGTGGTGGCTCTAGTACTGTTTATAGAGCATAAAAGACATTGAGATCTACAACCTTTAGCAGCAGAATAGTTTCTTACCTGCCGCATTTGTTATAGTTACAACACGTTTGCTGACAGCAGTCTTTGCACAGGGCGGGTCATAAGTTGCAGTGACATCAAAAGCGTAAAATGTGCGCGGGTGCAGATCTGTGAATGTGTACATATTTTGACGGGTATGTCGAGTCACACTTTCAGGAACATAATATAAACGATATAAATTTATCGAGTATTGTTTGACTTGACAAATCGAAGGGCATAAAAGTGAGACTTTTATCTTTGTTGTAGTAGTTGAAATAACTTTCGGTGGTTGGCATGACAGTTCTGTGGCAATACAAACAGAAGTCAAAAGTTTTCACACTTGTACAAAGGATCCAATCTATTAATTGACACAATTGCTACATCGTCAATTAAATAAATAATTTTCGCGTAACTATTTGTACTTTCTGTTAGTGACGATATTATGCAAACAGTGATGTAAAGTCGCCATAATATTTTGTTAATTAACTCTTAGTTGTTTTGCACTGTCGGTTCAAAATTAGGGCATCTGGCCACTGAATATATTCTGTGACCAAAATTATGACTGCGTTTGTGATGTTAAATATAAAAGAGCGATTGTATATAACTTGAAAAGCTTTCGTGACAAGATGGAGAGAGAGCAAAGGGAGCAACAGGTCTTAAAAATTTTGACGCCACGTTTTGCCTAGTATCGAACAGAATATTTGAGGGTGAGAAGTGCCTACTGCGTCGCAATGTGAGTGGCACTCTGACCGGTTTGGATGTATGTTGTGGGCATCCCCATCAACTTACTTGCTGATCCGATAGCCACCGCATGGAGAGCAATTACAGCTAGACGTGCGTTATGTTTCCAATTTACGGTCAGCTACTAGAATTTAAGTCTATACCTAGTATCTACTACATCCGTGTCTTCTTAAGGGTTCTCTTTCCAGGGGTCGACTCTATTATAATTTCTTGGCAATAAGAGTGAAATGACCCTCGATTTTGCTCCCGTACACGACTAAGAAGAAAAGAAGACTGACGCGTGACAAAAGGAATGGAAAGAAAAGCTAGAAGTAGAGAAAAGTCTGTTTTCTGTGTTTCCGTGCGTTAGTTTGACAGAAATTGTTGCTACGCGGTTGCGGGGTGACATCGAGAAGCTTCCCTCAAACCCAAGCCCCCAGTTGAATAGGTAGTGTAGCTTGTTGCTATGACATTTCTGATAAAGAACAATCTTTGATTGATTCCAGAGTCTTCCGTAGATTGATGTCAAAAGGTTGAAGTTGGTCAAAGACTCTGTCAGGTGGGACAGTCCTGAGAATGAGGTTTAGTTTGCACAAAGACAAACATGATCTCAGTAAAAGTATTTCTACCCAAAGATCTTCTATATCTTGCAGGTATTGTTGAATTTGCCAGATTTTGTCAATACGAGTTGAAAGGCTAGTATTGAAAAATCCTTAGATGGAAAAGACCCCAGAAAGTCGACAACTCGTTCCGCTTCTGACGGGAAATTCCGGAAAGAACTGGTTTCCAAAAGGCCAGAATATCTCGCACTTGGACATATTCAATGAAGACCATATCTAGGCCCTTTAGATTTCACATCTGCTCTAAGAGTGAAGCTATATTGCAACGACAACAAAATTCCGTCATCTAAGTACCACAACTTTAAGTTAATGTCATTTGTTGGCCCAATATCATCAACTAACTCTAGAATAACCAAAAATAAGCAAAGAACCGAGAGGGTCATCTTGCTGAACACCAGTAGAAGAAGTGAGATTTCGACTGCCAAAACGAAATTCTGCTCGTTTGTGATAACTCCACTGCACCAATTCAAAAAGCTCAAGAAGCTTTCGGTAAAGACGTCACAGAAACGTAGTACGGTCACAATTGTTGAAAGCATTTGACATATCCAGTTTAAGGCAACTTAAGTTAGGATCATCAGGATAGTGAATGTACCACTGCCTCGAGACCATCTGGAATGCCAACACCTACCTGGCCATATGGCAAGAAAACATCTGGAAGCTTAGATTTCACAGCTGAACAGAATACACGACTAATCAGCCGGCGAATGTTTTCTCCCACAGCGATTGGCCGAATACCTCCACCTTAATTCCTGCTTCTTGTACAAAGCTGTTAGTGGAGCTCCTGTAAGCCATGGTGCTATTCGTCTCCATCTTTCCTGACAAAGCCAAATTGACCCATCGGATCAAAGTCTCTAGGCATTCTTGCGCAGATGGTGTGGACGTACCCTGAACTGCCTCAAGAAGGTGTTGCGCACGAAGTTTAGAAAACCCAGGACTAGAGGCTCGAGGAAATGCTTTCAAAGCCTCTAAAACTGACTTTAAAGTGACACAAAGAGGTAAAGAAGATCGTCAGACGGGGTGGGTGGTGGGTTGTACGGATGACTATGATGAAGTTCTTCGAATGCCTTCTGATCGTGAGAAGAGGCGCAACCATTGGACCTCAAAGACAGCATAGCATCTGCATATCTGCCTTCTCTACTCAAAAATAAGGCGTGACGTACAGTCTTTTGAGTCAACGACGAGCCAGATTTATTGAAGACACGACCAAAAGCTGCTCTTCTAGCCTCGATCCAAAAAAGAAACAAGATCTCCAGATTGCCACTGTTTCATTTGAGATATTATATATATATATATATATATATATAGTAAATGCTCGTTAGCATTTGTGTTTGGCGAACGATGGTGTTCTGTCTTTAGTCGTCGCGTAGCAAAGAGTATGTTACGTAGCAATAATTTCTGTCAAACAAACACGCGGGAACTCAGAAAACACTCAACATAGTGCGCCGAAGACGATGTAGCTGCTTTGATTCAAGTTGAATCGTCTTCTTACAGCTCAGTATTCACGAATGTATGTATTAAGAAGGTGGAGCATCGCCATTCCCCAATGTACCAAGCTCACCCAAATGTGCTCATTTGCTGTGAACTAATGCGATAGTGTCACGATAAGATATTCTCTTTCTAGAAGTGTATGATGGCGGAGATGGTCTGAGACTACTGTTACGCCGTAAGAAATCCTTGGCAGGGGTCTAAATAAAGCAGGAGCGTACCGTGGCATGGGCTAGACCGGGCTAGCCACATCATTTGTAGTCGTGGTCATAAAAATTGTGGACTGTAAGTACGTGTGAGGACCAAACCTGTTTAAAGTATATATACACCGCTCTTTTTCCCAGTCTGGATCTGCCACTGATTCTACCGTATCAGTCAAATAGAACTTCGTAAAATTGGGCGTATCCATAAAATGGGCGTGTCTCGTAGCATCGTGAAGTTTAGTTCCCATTTCTAGAGGTCACGCTACGGCCCTAATTAAAGGAATTGGAAAAGCAAGACTTTCAGAGTAACACTCACTGTGACTGCATGCCCTGGAAGGAATGTGCTGGAGAAAACGAAATCCGAGTGGGACCAAAGCAATCACACGTGTGAACGACATGGACATACAGCTATTGCACGTGGTGTAGCAACCTAGCGCGGAGGCGGACTGGGCACGAGTTTACTAGTCATTTTTGCACTTCGGTTAGTGGATGACATTAATTAGTCGACCTAAATCTATACAAACACTGTACTCTAACAGATTGACTATGGCAAGAAGCGGATGTTCATGCATCGAACTGTAGGGTCGTTAGAACCCAGCCACCAAACGTCCTGGAGTCTGGACTCCAACCCACGACGATATACTATGTACAGCAAACTGTCCCTGTCACCTCTAAAGTGCGAAAGAGTAGACAAAAGAGAACGAGAAGCAACATTACAAGAAACTAAGAAGACCAATGTACAACAGTATACTGATCGACTAACCATTTGTTTGAGTGATTGCCTCTGTCAAGCAGCCGAGTCTGTCTAGAAAGCAGCAAATACACAACAGCCACCCCAGACACCTTAACAGTGTCATTGCTAATCAACCGAGTCCTCTCTAGAAACGGCACGTACAAGATGAGACACGTTCAATAACACAGCAATCGACGTCTTTTCAGTTTAGGTTCAAAATCACGTGATTTATAGAGGAGTCAATTTCCCCCGCCCAACGCATCATTATCACTTCGTTCTCTCGTGTCTAGATGACGCGCTCAATGCAAATGATTTCTATGCTAGCCTTTCCACCACAAGTGAACTCTGCCGACAACTTTCAATCTGCGAATGATATCATAAATACGTTTACGATTTTTAGGCTAAGAGAACATGAAATTGTACATGTACCTGCGAAATCGAATACTTATATATGTATATAAATGTACTCTAAGATACTCTTAGTACACACTAATACAGAATGCTGATCTGTTTACTACCTAAAGTTAGTCACGTTTACAGTTGCAAGATTTTAAGTGCATTTTTCGTTAACTTAATCTGACTCCACGCGCACCGCAACATTTGGGAAACAACATTTCAAGTAAAAGTCGAATGCGAGTAAAATATTTGAAAACCATTTGCGCAATGGCGTGACAGAAATGGCATTTACAAGAAATCAGTTATTTAACATTAAACGTAACATAATTGCATTATTTCGCTGGTGTCCGGGAGCTTATCTCAGATACGACAGTTCCAACTGTTGTTCAGCTTTCGCTAGTTTAGAACCGGTTCACAGAACACGCAGCGTGGCTCTGCCGCGCAATAAATATGGAATGAGTGCTCGGTGAACATTATTAATCCTGAAAGAAATGCATAATTTATTGAAAACAACGCCATAATTAACTTAACGTGCACTAGGTAGTACTTTAATTGATGCCTCAGGAATGCTAGCCTTATTAGGTTACCAGAAAACAGAATTTACAATATATTGCACATCTAGATTAACTGAGTTTAATTTAGATCGTAAAATTTTAAAGTGTACATCCTCATAGCATCTCCGTAGGGAAGTAGCAAACTCACTATACCGCTATACACAAAAAAACTTTTTAAAGGAACATTCCGGAGATATGCGCTAGGCTCTGGCTCCGCCTTCGCTCGCTAATGAGAAATCCGTACTAGACAAGTTGAGTGCCTGGGCGCTATATCCAGAGCAAACTCGACAGATGTACGAAAAGAACGTTTAAAAACATAAAAACTGACGGGGCCGTTCAAGAAGTTCGTTCGCAAAATAAGCGTTTTCTTGCGCGCCATCAGATCACGTGAGCCTTACTGACGCAATCACGTTCCCGGCAATGGTTGTTTCCGTCGCTCTAAGATAGCCTCGGCCTCCTAGACCCATGTAGCGCCGATTCAAAATCGTCCTCCACGGGGCTGGGATGGTACCACCTCTTCTCAATATATTGCGGTTGGTCCTAGGACCAGCATTAGTGTTCAGTTTTATAATGCATACCTTTCCAATTACGGATGTAATCAACGAAGACATCTCATGCATGTCTGCTGTCTACCAAAGACTACACTGTACTGTACACAAACGACGACTTGTAGTGCGTTCTTCACGCAAACTCACGTCTCTACACGTCGTGGTTTGTATTCTGCGCCTGTCAACGGCAGTAACGACACCTAGTAAAGCCGTTTGTTCGAACCGATGCTTACTAGCCAGCCAGCTGCATGCTCAACGACTTCACGATCACGTCTAGTAGACAAAGTCTTGCAGAGAATTCACGGTGAAGTTTTGTCGCGATTTCGCGGCAAGTCACATCGAATCCGGACGATCGAGTCATAGCGGATGCGCGCATCGCGAATTTTCATCGCGAATTCGCGGCTCCACGCATGACTAGCTAACAGCTGCTCGCAGCGGATTCACGGCAGACACATGCCGATTGCGTCCGCGGCACCACTAGTAAAAGAAAGTGTTTCCTAACGTCCCGTTCACGTTCCCTACTAACACACAAATGATAAAACCGTAGCTACTGTAAACACAAAGGTACCCGTGCAGCGGGATGCGGCACGGATGTTCTAGCCGGACACGTCTTCGTCGTTCTTGTATTACGGCCGTACTTGGAAAGGTATGCATTTATGAAACTGAACACTAATGCTGGTCCTATGACCAACCGCAATATATTGAGAAGAGGCGGTACCATCCCAGACCCGTGGAGGACGGTTTTGAATCGGCGCTACACGGGTCTGGGAGGCCGAGGCTAGCTCTAAGAACGGTGAAAACAGTCGTGCTACTTTGAGACTGTCTACAGACTGACCTCCTTTTCGTGCGATTTATTTCCGTCCGGATTTTTTGCTAGCAGTTTACGAAGCACTCATCCCACTACGCAAGAACACTTTCCGCAATCTCACTCATCACAGAACCTCGCTATTTCGGCTGCGCACTACGCTGCGCACTAAAGCTGTGCAGTTCTTCGGAGAGTAACTGTTCCTTTAAAAATTAAGACGACTGGCACTGACCGGTATCTGCATGTGCATGAGGGTTTATAGATACAAAGAGGAAGAATTGACTACGCGTTTACTCTAAATTTTCCGAACAAACATTGTGTGACTGTGAGTAATGTGTTCCCCAAGACTTCAAGGATGCCCTAGATGTGACAGTGATTGTACAAGAATGGCGAAGAAGCTGACTGCAATAATTATCGCGGTCATACGCTATTGAGTACATATCTAAAGATCATGTCTAGACTTGTATTTATCTATAACTTATCAATCGCGGCTTCTTCCAGTGATGGAATCACTGCTACTCGAGACTGTCAAATTTAGATCCGGTACGACGACATGATCTTTTGCAGCTGGAGACAAATTCAGAAGATGAAGTGAAGTGTCGTGTATGTAATGAAGTGTCGTGCAGTACTGTTCATGGCCTTGCTTTGGCCATTGTTTCTATATCAATAGCAGCTTGTAAACGTTTTGCAACGTTTTGGCTGCGACTCAATTCTGCACATGACAGATAGATACGAAAAGAGTGAGGTGATGTTGCGTCACCGAATACTCTCGGAGAGCAACCAGGTGAGTACTCTATGGCAACTTTTACGGCACCTGGAAGAAGGGCTTAGGGAGGAAAGACGTATGTTGGTTGACACGCTTTATAAACGGTCAGGTTCTTTCAAGTACCTAGAGTTAGCTAAACAAAGTGATGATATTGAACACTACCTACTAAAAAGTACTTGCATTTAAAAGAGCAGCTACTACAGCAAAGATGAGTCGGGACGCGTCGGTAGTCAAGCTAACACTGTTTCTGACGAGCAAGGCTTTAGCAGGATAGGCCAACATAACACCAGATGACGCCAGGAATTACGACAGCTTGAAGAGGACTATTAGAAGCGATACAACATCAGTGAGGAGACCTACCGGCAGCGGTTTCGGGCATGCCGAAAAGAAGCCGAGGAGTCGTATTCAGCTGGAGCACATCCTGAAGCTCCAGAATTGGTTTCTAAATCTTACCCAATGGAACTCATGAATTATGACTAACCTATAGTCTGCATGGTCTGCAAAATTGGAGAAGAAAAAATTACGCATGCATGCATGCATGTCTATCTAAGCCAAAGACTCTTCAGCATTGCACACATTACTATTGGTACTGATGTGCATGCAGCCTGTAGCATGGGTTCAAAAACAATAACCAAGAAAAGTTTGACAACCACACTTATGCAGAAAACTATGTGATGTTTTTGGCATACCTGTTGACGTACTAGCTGGTGTTCTTCGCACACCTTCTATGCCCACATAAGTTCCCCGAACACCAAATTAAGCTACTAATTGATTAAGGAGAACAATGAAGATCTAACACTGGTGGTGCAAGCTACTAACTGATGTCACTACAACTTTATTGGTGCTGTCAGCACTGCAATTAGCATACTTCAGAGTTCTGCATCTATCTAAAGTTTGAGTAGATCGGCTCCAAGTCACGCCGCTTGACGCCCATCTAGCATCGCGTTACAATCTAAAATCCGTATTAGACAGTTTTACAATGCGAAAATCAGCATGTTCTATCGCAATTGTGTTTTCTACAAACATGCATGTGCATATAGTAATTTGGATAAATCTGGTTTACTCGGGTAGATTGCATGACGCCGATTTTAGCGTCTATAAATTCGTAGCACAGTTTTACGATGTGCGAACTCGCGCATGCTATCGCAGTTGTGTTTATACACCCTTTTATTTTGGGTAGATTGGCGTTGTACGTACTCGTGCCGCCCAGTGTTGATTTCAACACCCATTTGCTATACATGCACGGGCAATTTGACAATGTGCGAGACGGTGTGCCGTAAGGTTATAATACACCGACAGACAGACAAAGCAAACGCCCTATTATCGCTGTATGAGAGTTCACCCCTGCACATGCATACGCGGTAGCAGGCGCGGCGCTAGCACCCCTGTTGGGGTGCTGAAGGTCTGTCTGTGGCGTGTCTGTATGCGCGCGTATATATGTGTGTACGCGGTTCACGTTAATTAATTTAATTTAAAATGTATACTCATTACTTCTCTCTCGCTACAACAATTCTATTGCTAGACTCCAGCCAGTCTCTCCTCGCCCCTACGAACTCCGGATTGTCAGTCTGGAGCGGGGAGAGACTGCCTCGAGTCTACTCTATAGCTACACAGCTCTAATTAGTGTGCACAAACAGCTCCGTCGGCTAAATTGAAAGCTACGAGTCAAAGGAACGGGACTTTGAAGAAGTCACGTGACTTGAGAGGAGCAGTATACTAGCGGGGTTCTATTTGCCTCAAATCTCTGTGGCTGGCTGGCTGACTATGTACGCCAAAAAATGACCATATATGGGTGTCACGCTTCAGGAATGTATGGTATGCAAGCGAGTGACCAATCACAACGCATTATTCTTCTTAGTGTCGCACGCGGCAACGAGGGACAATGGCCAGGCAGCCAATCACTACGCGCTGTTCGACATGAGAGAACATCTAGCCAGAAAGACGTCAATTTTGATCAGAAACAACAGAAACGTTGTATTTCAAGTAGCGCTACCTGAAAATCTACGAGCATCCAACCTTGCTGCCGTAGTATGCACAAACGTGAAGAGTAGTGCGTGCGATACGTACGGGACTTCCTTGCTAACGCGCGTTGCCAACTACCGATACCGTAGCTAATGTACGTAAAGCGTTACACAAAGACATACAGAATTTATAACTATGGCTTTGGAAAAATTAGAACCGGCTTCTATCCTGTCTACGGTCGATAGAAGGAGCAGTCGGCGACCGCGGTGTTTGGTTACACTCTGCGTACGTACACGAGACTGGTTGAGGGAAAGAGAAATTTCCTCCACTCCGGATAGAAGCTACCCCCAATGAGCATTGCTTTGTAGCTTTCATTTGAAGCGACGCTCGACGGAGGTTCACGCATTACTAGGTAATAGTTTGAGCACATGGCAACAATATGTTCGTTTGCTTATCACATACTATTTCGAAGTCTGGCCTCAAATTTGAAATGTTGCATGGTCAGGTTGGAAGTGGTTTTCTATTAGATGCATGCCATATAATTAGCAGCAGCGCTGAAGTTTCTGGGAGCAGTTGTATGGTTTCGGATCCACAGTGGCACGTTATCACAGTGGCGTAAGATGTTCACGAGCGGGGGCTGTACCGTGGATGTCATCATGAGTATCCCATTGACGGGCGCGAAAGATTGTCGACATCTAATTGCTATTCGATCCACTTGAAAGCAAATTAGACATCATCGCATCGCTAAATAACACCAGCTATAACAAAATCTCGAGTTAACCAGGCTTTGGGTGCAGCAGACCTCCTTACGGATCTTGATGGCTAACTGTAAAACAAATTAACGTACAAATTTCTTTCAAGAGAGATGTATGCAAACATAATAAGAAATATTTTTCAATTAATGAAGCGGTATAAGAAACTTCAGCTGCAGACAGGGTTTTTGGCGGAAATTCATGTATTGAAGACCAGTACCAATCATATTGACAAAAGTGCATGGACCACCTCTACCATGCAAAACGTGATCATCACAAAAAGAATGTCAATTCCACATCCAGTAGCCTCCAATTAACGTGCAGTGCGGGAAGAACTGTGGTTCCAGTAACATAACAGCAAGATAATGGAACCAAATTGGGTTCGAATATAACCTACTGGATGGTCATGCATCTTATACGGTCATGCATCTTACATGGTCATGCATCTACTAAATGCTAAATGCTTGCAGGTACCTAAAATAGCAGGAGTCTGCATAGCTGTTATTAAATGTCTTTCAAATCTAGGCACGTGTTCACTAATCCTAATCCTAATCCTAAATGCTAACTCTCAAATTACCTGGAAAACCTAGACACTCACGGTTTGTCCATATCCAAGCTTTGTCCATGACACATATATAATGAAAAATGACAACCAATGTCTTTACAGATTAAGCTTGCACAGCAAATATATGAAAAAGCTAGCACTCTAATATTTTAATTTTTGACCAATTCTGTCCAGCCATTAACAAAATACTCAAGTACAATACTGCTGACTATGATACAAATGTGTCAACTAACTGATTGCTTTTGCATAACTTGTTTCAGTTTTCTCAAGTTGTCTATTGTGAGGGTGTCTCCAGGCTGTAGCTTTAGTGCTGCATTGTAGTAAGTCTCTGCTTCTTCATATCTTTTCAAAAGGTGTAGCAAAGCACCCAAATTCATGTTCACTCCTGCACTCTGTAAACAAAATTGCAGCTTACATGTAGTACAAATTACATTAACTTAAAACACTGAAGGAAAGATTGTTAGTCCATGGTACTGTATTAATGAAAGAGAGCACTACACTGCTGAACCCTAAGCGCCGAGAAATTGACCCCTTTCCAGTTCTGGGTACTTTGGTTGTACAGTAGAATTAGCTACGTGCTTCCAAACGCACTGCAAAGCAGGAAACTTACCTATGTGTGTGTTCCTAGAACACCCAAAGATTTATTTTAGCCTCAACAACAAGGCACAAGTACGTATTCCAATCGCAACAATGCCTAAGGTTAACAACACCAAACAGTTGCTGTACCCGTACTGCAGGGCCGTAGGAACTGGTCCGGTCGGTACGGTTTTGGCTGGACCATATTTCGACAGTAAATTATGAAACTTGTCTGTCTCTCTTCTCATGTCTCTAGCTTTGCCCATGAGACTATGACTCGTTTCAGTCGGTGGGGAGTTTCTGTGGTTTGACAAACGGTCCGTTGACGATGATGTTCAGCACTTTCCTGGTGGTCACTGATATCCACTAGGCGTGCTGTACCGAGTTCGCGGTCACCGTAATGCCTGCAATCTATATCGAATTGGCTAGCCATTGATCGTCGTGTGGACTACACAGAAACATGTACCCTGCTGTGCTCACCTGCCGAATTGGTGGATGCCCAGATGGGAGTAAAGACCCCACTTGCCCATCATGGAAAGGCAGACGACACATTACGTAGTTTGCCCAAAGCAGATTATATAATATTGACTAAGTTTTCTATTTTCGCTGCCTTGAAAGTGTGGAGTGGAAGGTCATTGCGTTGCCACGTCGCTGTCTCTACCTCCCTCGGCGTCCATGGCGCTCTGCCTATTAATATAAATTACTTAAGCTAGCAGCATCACACTCTGCTCAGATCAGGTGATCATGTCAGACAGAAGTTATTCGACAGTCGTCTTACACTCAGTCAAAGACCAACCACACCAACCCAGATATTGCAGACTTCGGCAAGAAGACCACTGTCAAAAGAGCATTTCCACTGTACTGGTTTGACCATAACCACACCCTCTTAACGCGCTATCCTTTGACCACGCCCTCATAAACATACACTAGACCAGACCATTCTCAAAATACTTCCTACAGGCGTGTACTGCCAAGCACATATATACTTGCAAGCATGCACAAATTAACACAACGTGCATGTCACTAGACACAAGCATCCCAACGCTTGTCTATAGAGATGGATGAGTCACACTAGACCCAAGCATCCCAACACTTGTGACAGACAGTCTTATCATCACACGGTAAATCACTTTGGTGCGGCGGTTTGTCGCAGGTTCACTTACTCTCTCTGTTCGCTAGTCTCCGTTCGCTATAACCTTGAAGGTACACGTACACTCGAAAGTCATGATCACTAATCAAAATTGGAATGTTCTGCGTAACTCCGCCTAGAATAAAGGACAAGCTCCAACAACCATATGTCTAGATTACACGAGCACTACAGTGAGGGACAGCATAAATGCCCGCAACTTTAACGTGTGCTAGCAACTTCGTCCTGCATATTTTCGGCCCATCCCACATATGTGCGCAATCACTGTAGCGCGAGCTATCTAATGGTGTATGCCACGTGGTCGTAGCTAACAGAATAACAAAATTAGCGTTCTGTTTAATGATTGACTATTGTATGGCTGTGGCTGTTTGGTGATTGGACAATGGCCTGACAACGCTGTAGTTACGCTAAACCCGCCACTCCCGTCTCTGCTATTGCCATGGACTCCACGCGTTGGAGTAAGAAGTAGGTTCAATCTCGAATGCTAGCCATGGCAGCAAAACGGAAGAGGATGAAAACATCATCAGGAGAGGGGCCCCTTTCAGGAACTCGACGGCGACAGCTCCATCTCTAGATAGCGGCTTCTCAGCTCCTGACAGTCTCAATCAGAGCTCAGATTCTTTCTCGGACAGCTACGTTTAGGATAGTTTGGATAAGTGGGTAAGATCTTTAGCGTCTGACGATCTGAAGATGCTGTCGTTGTTGCTGTTTGAGTTTGTCCACAGGCAGCGAGACATCAGAAACCGTCATGAGCGCCGCTG
Organism: Corticium candelabrum; assembly: GCF_963422355.1. Taxonomy (NCBI): domain Eukaryota; kingdom Metazoa; phylum Porifera; class Homoscleromorpha; order Homosclerophorida; family Plakinidae; genus Corticium; species Corticium candelabrum. Next base: position 7,197,381 of record NC_085096.1, on the reverse strand, counting down.
CAGCTGCGTTGTTGCGTTTATTGACTGCTAGATGATTGTTTGCTGTTAGACTTATGAGTTGTGTTCAATCAATATCAATAGGTTGTGTTATAGAAATGTCCTAAGCAAATAAACAGTTGCCAAACAACTAAATGGACGAATATTCGAAAACATTTTTGAAAGTTTTTTAGTCCAATGCGTCTAGATGCTCTAGATAAGTTTCAGCATCAGCAGCATCAAAATGAGAAAATGATAGGCTCCAGAGTGTATCTTCTTTTGGGGCCTCATTTGGTTAATATCTCGAGTGCACAATAAAAATTTAGAAATTCACAACGGCAGATTGTTAGAACATTATATTACCAATGTCTGTGAGCAATATTGTCGACTTTCGGCAAACTATACATATTTTGTAGAGAAAAACATAAATTTAGTAAGCAGCCGAGTCTTTTCATTCCTTCTATATGAAGACGCACTTTGATATCTTATTTACATTGAGATATTATACATGAACTATTAGTAAAGAAATGTGCAAAGTTTCAAGCGAGACCGTTTAGACAAATTCAAACTACGTGCGTTTTCCTGATCTAACATGTGCAGGCATTTATACTGTCCCGCACTGTACCAGTGAACGCACACTATACATTCCAAAACTGTTTACATGGTTGTTTCCGTCAAGTCGGTCGGTCGTACGCTACTTCCAGTAAGACGACTACTATAACCTTCACTACGTCTAGAGTTAAGCCTTGGATGGACTAAAGTCTGTCCCAGAATTAAAGTCATAATGGGTTTGGGGGAGTAACTTGGGAGTGGCTGAGGAAACCCTGCACCTTGTAAGGACCATATGCAATGTTGTTGCAACAATCAATTATAGATCCAGTTAGCCTCAGTTTACTATCCCCTCCAGGTAAACTAACACAGGTACTAGATAAGTAAGTGTTCCCTGTACGTACCCACAACATCCGAATCTTTTAGCTACAGTAGCTTGGCTACAAGAAGTTCTTCAGTAGATCTATGTGGTGTGCAACTTGGGAGGGCCTGCCTAATTAGCGGACATCTGTCCTTTGCAGCTGTGTAAAAATAATTGCAACGCATTTTCTTTTACGCGGCTGGTTGGAACTCAATAAGCCCCATAACTGTTACAGTCCAAGTTCTAACTTAGTAGTCTGCAGTCAATCAGAACTCAGATGCATTTTCAGAAGCAAAATGATAACAGTATCCAAACCGGAAACAGACTGTGTAGTGCAGGTGACGTAACAAGTTTATAGCAGTCACCAGAGATTCCATTTGGAGGTCCCACGCATTGCCTACACCCAACGCTCTCTGCATTGTCAGTTTTGGCTTTCAGTTTTAATTCTGGTCTGCTAGTGTTTGAATATTTTCTATCTATTTTCCAATGGCAACACAATCAGGAAGACATATAAGAAGTATAGAAAAGTCAATTGTGCTTTCCGTGAGAGATTTCTTTGTGAAAGAAAAGGAGGATGGCCCCATCCTTCTGGACAAACCGATCCAGAGAGTAGCAGAAGCAACAGGGATGCACCAGAGAACAATCTACAGAATCTGCAGAGAACATAAAGATAAGGGACATATTGAAAGTCCAAGGAAGAGAGGGAGAAAAGAACACAGTGGACCAGTTAGAGAGTACACAGACAATTTTCAAGAGGCTGTAATCAGGAGAAGAATTCATAAATTCTACACTGACAAAGTCTTCCCCACATTAACACTACTCCACGCTGCTCTAGTAGAAGAAGAGGAGTTTCCATATTCAAGGGCAAGTTTGCATAGGATCATTAGCAGAATGGGCTTTCGACATAAAACTATGAACAGAAAAAAATGTTTATACGAACAGCACCGCATTGTGGCCTCACGAGCCCAATACCTGAAAGAAATCAAACGATTTCGATCAGAAGGTAGGCCTATTATCTACCTTGATGAAACATGGCTAAATCAGCACCATACAGTGACAAAATGCTGGACAGACTATGACGGGAAAGGTGGCCTCAAGATTCCTAGTGGTAAAGGAAAACGACTCATAATCCTTCATGCAGGTTGTGAGCAAGGGTGGATTGATGGAGCTGAACTGATTTTTGTTGGCAAAAGAGACTCAGGCGATTATCACAACGAAATGAATATTTTACATTTCATGGAGTGGTTTAGAGAGAAGCTGTTACCAAACTGTCCACCTCGATCTGTGATTGTGTTGGATAATGCCAAGTACCACAACGCAGTTGTTGAAAAAATACCAACCAAGTCAAGCAGAAAACAGGATATGTTAGACTGGCTTGCAAAGCATAAAATTCGCCATGAAAAGAAGATGTTAAAAGCTGAACTATATTTCTTAATTTGGGCAACCAATCCTGTTTCTGTATACCAAACAGACGTCTTTGCACAAGAAAAGGGACACAGCTGTTTGCGTCTCCCTGTTGGTCACTGTGAACTAAATCCTATAGAGCTCGCATGGGCACAAGTCAAAGGTTATGCAGCTAGAAAGAATACAGGGATCAGTGGTTTTACTATGGAGAACATTTTGCAACTTGCCAGAGAAGGAATGCTGGAAGTCACACCAGATCGATGGGCTGGCTGTGTGGAACATGTAAGAGAAAAGGTGGAGAAGCACTATTGGGAAGTAGACGGACTGATGGACGACCTAGTTGAGCGAATGGTAATAGAAGTAGGCCATGGTGACACCTCGAGCTCTGAGTCTGAAGAAACTGTTAGCGATACAGAAAGTGACTAACTGTTGACCTTTGGTATTGTACAGGGCATAGCAACAGCAGGTAGCTAATTTATATGTCCATTAGAGTATCAACTTCAGTCTCAATTACAGTCTTTATCTTAAAGAGTTGAAACTAATTTGGCAAGCTATGCATTTAGAGAACGTTGATTGACATAACTCCACCCTCTATCTCATTATATTTCCAAAGTGTGCTGTATCTCCTCTCTAATACACCCTATGAACAACACGTTGCCATAATTGAATAAAGGGAATCAAGAGCTATCCAATGATGCCCGTATCAATCCCGTATCTTCCAAAGTGGCCCCTCAGCTGCCCGTTTTCGGTTGTGACTTTAATGCTGGGACAGACTTTAGGTCAGTGCAATTTCCGGCCATTCAATTTTTTAGTTTGGTTAAAAATTAAAAAGTACATCGTGCATTTTAATTTTTGGACCAATTTTTATCCCAAACTTAAAAATTACAAAATTGAAAATTGAGTTACTACATAGAAGAAAATCGAAAATACAGAATTGAAATGACAACTGCACTTTCCTGCCAAGTATATTCTATCTAGTCTTCAGTGACAGCACCTAGACGTGATATATAGCAATTTGATTGTTGGCACTGTCTCCTTCAAGGTGTACATTCTAGGTGACAATCCCAAGTAACAGGCTGATAAATAGGGGTTACTAGTAATGATCTAGGATTCTATAGGAAAGTGAATTTTTTGTTCAGCTGATGTGGCGTCTCTAATTTGTTGATTGTACACACTTGCGCTAGTGGAGGGATTCAGTTTGTAACACGCTTGCAGGTATAGAAAAGGTGCACCTGAACTTGCGCCAAAGGAATTAGAATTGTGGCACAGATTTAACTTAATTAAGCATAGCACAGTTCACCTGCATTTGCCTTAATTAAAGTGCTAAGCTGATTAGCTTGTTTTAGCACAAATTACTGAACACAATAAGTGCACAACAGTGATCATTGAACTGTATAACTCAGCACTCACCATCTTCTGGATACAGTACAGGTATTGTTGCTGAAGAAAATGGTGGATTTGACCATAGGTGTAACAATTAATTAATCAACAAGAACAAGGCGCTCGATTTATTCAACAGAAAATCTCTCCATGTTGATCATGTGCTAATTATTATCTTTTGATAGCTTGCTCCTATGTACACTTGTGCCACAACCCTAATTGCTTTGTATACACTCCCAAGTCTGTTACAACCAATCCCTCCCAATAATCGACGAATCACGCCACATCAACTATACAAGAATTTGCTTCCCTAGCTAGAGAATCATATAGATGGTTATTGCATAGTTATTAACTGCTATTTCATCAGCAGTAGGTGATAGCTATTTGAGCTGTTTGTCTGTCAATTGTCACCTAAAGTGTACACCTTGAAGAAGACAGTGCCAACAATCAAATTGCTTTATCACGTCTAGATGCTGTTGCTGAAGACTAATAGAATATACTTAGCCAGAAAGTGCAGCTATCATTTCAATTTTGCATTTGTGATTTTGTTATATGTAGTAACTCAATTTTCAATTTTGTAATTTTTAATTTTTTGTTGAAAATTGGTCCAAAAATTGAAATGCACGATGTACTTTTCAATTTTAACTAAACTAAAAAATTGAATGGCCGGAAAGTGCACTGACCGGACTACAGCAACACAATAGTGCTTATTATAATTTATTGTCACAATGAGTACCTGGGAATTGAGCTTCAAAGCCTTCCTGTAATACATCTCAGCATCCCCATACAGTTGAGCTTCTCTAAACAAGAACAATCATAACATAATGCTGTGCCATTCACTACCATGTTTGATTTTACCTGCATATATTTCCTGCATTAAAAACAATGTCAAAATTATCAGGAGCAATGTCAGCTGCTTTCCCAAACTGCGTGGCAGCAGTTGATAAGTCACCCAATCCACGCAGAAAGTGCCCTAAGAATCAGAGCAAGATGACTGTAGCCACAGCTATATTGTGATAAGAAATGAAACCGTAGTGAGTATATGGATCAGATGCCGCTGGCTGTAATTCAATTGCTTTCTCAAACAATTTTCTGGCAGAGTCAACACGATCCTAAACACAACAAACTACACAACGCTTCTACAAACTAAGAACTTCACACTAACTGTTTTGGCATATAATTCTGCTAATGTGAGATGTGCAGGCATGTGGTCAGGTTTTGACACTAGTGCCTTGTTGTACCACATTTCTGCTTCTTGAAATCTGTTCATTGCAGTCAGTGTTTGACCCAGCATGTTGTATAAACTTTGAGGGGCATAGTCCAGTGGCAGGTTGTTGATAGCATACATGTATATGTCAACAGATTCCTACAATGTACAGCAACAGTTGTGAATTAAAACTACAGTGATACCTCATTTGTTTTAAAGCAGATTTAAGGCAGCTGTATATAACTAATTACAGTTGCTTCATCCACAATGTAGTTGCGGAGCATATAAAACTAATTTCTCCAATCTTATTATTATTATAAGGATTGAGAGTTAAACAAGAGACAGCTTAGAGAATGGTAAAAGCTTAATACTACAGTTTCTTACTTGACACTGGCTCAGCAAAAATAGTTTGTCAGTGAATGAGCAGTGTACTCTAGTTAAATTATGACTAAGACTACAACTCAACAATGTTGCCAGCATAGTTAAGGGCCAGACTGTCAGGTGAAATTCAATTCAACAAAAAACCCTCTAAGACAAAACCAATCAATTTCTTGAAGCTTGGATTTGCTGATCCAGTTTAGAGCATGAAAAATAAAAATATAACTTGATGGGTACATGCACAATGATCTACCTAGTGCCTGCTATGGCAAGATTTGGTATAAACATACTGTAATGAGATATCTATGACCGTGCAAATGTTTAAAACAAGCATGTCGTTCCACTGTTTCTGTTCTGCATTCCATTCGAATGATAGTTTAGGTGGCATCATAAAGATTGATCACCTCTTTATGAATTATACCCGTAAGTGGTGCAATAAAACTGGGCACGCTCAAAGCACTACAACTATCAAATCAGTTTAGTGGAGCTGCAACTTGCCATTTTAAAGATATGCTTTTACACACACACACACACACACACACACACACACACACACACACACACACACACACACACACACACACACACACACACACACACACACACACACGGAAGAAGCTGCCGTTAAACGGTAATGCCCCCCAGCCAGATGGCTGGGATCCTGTGCACTAAGCAGTAACTATGGGCCGTGCTAAGAAATCTCCTGGAGCCTGGCCAGGTGCTCGCAAGAGCACCGACTGTGATGCCAACTGTGGTGTGGGCACTCGAAGTCCCACCTGGCCCCCAGTGGCTGATGGACTTTGTCGCTGTCGGAGGCATTTGCCACCCCAGTCAAAGACCAGGTACTCATTTATACTCCTGAGTCGAGAGAGGCAATTGTGTAAAACACACACACACACACACACACACACACACACACACACACACACACACACACACACACACACACACACACACACACACACACTCACACATGCACGCACGCACACACACACACACACACACACACACACACACACACACACATACACACAACAACAACAACAACAGCAACAACAAAACTGCAAACATCAGGGGTTGCTAATTTCTTGGTCATGCCTAGCTGTGCGTTATTCAAGAAAAACGCTGGGTCTGCGCTAGCAATCTTCTGGAGACAGGTCAGGTCCTCACAGGAGCATAAGCTTGTGAAGCCATCTGTGATGTGAGCACCCGAAGTTTCACCTGGACCTCAGTAGCTGATGTTACATCATAGCCAATGGCTGCTTACAACTCCAGTCAAAGACCAGGTACTCATTTATACTCCTGAGTCAAGAGAAGCATTGTGTGCAAGCTTCTTGCTTAATTAAGGAAATTATGCCATAGTTCGCTATCACTGTGACTTGAACTTGCAACCCTGCAAGGTCCCAGATGTACTCAGTCCATAGGTGACTCTCTAACCAATTGAGCTACAACACCACACACACACACACACACACACACACACACACACACACACACACACACACACACACACACACACAACACAAACACACACACACACACACACACACACACACACACACACACACACACACACACACATCTGAATAGTAATTTGTCCCACAACATTATGCCAGCTAGTACTGTACTGTTAGAAATTGTTATGTTTAATACACAAAAATAATACACTATTATGTTTACAATACAATATTTTTGTTGTGCAATATGAAACAGCATTCAACTAGAGTAAAATGCTTACGGGACCATAAAATGATAAATCTTAACACTGAAACAAAAATCATAACGATGACTTTGAAATACTACAAGACACAATTCAATTGAATTTTGAATTGTGGAAAATCAGTGACACTCCCTCCAAATATGCCATTATGCAATTACAGCCTCTTCTCAGACAGTTTCAGAGTTGTGTGCAAGCCTGCTACATACTGCCTGCAGCCAATACAAGAAGCTGAACAATGTTCAACCTCAGATACAAGTCATTTCCACAGCTTTGCGCCACAATTGCTAAAATCACCCACCCGATGCTATTGCCGCTTGCCTGATTCTCATGATCAAAACATTATAAAGTGGTATTGCTATGAAGTATTACACCAGCATATTGTTTACTTGTTTTATACCACAGCATTAAACTTAGCAACCAGTAAAAAACAAAGAATTGACAACACCACTGCCTGTTTGCTTTCACCACACACTTATGTTTATGGTGTTCACCTGATTGCGTCCTTGACGATGAAGAAGTCTTCCTAAGTTATACTTACAAGAAGTTACTAAAAACAACAATATGCGATTATCACACAATCCTCGATGACATATGACATTAGATGTAAAGGTATTGACTAATACCTGCATGGGCATGAGCTTTGGGATCTTTGAGACCTTCATCAGGAATTGTGATGCAATGACGAAAAACCTGCAGAAATCGAACACAAAACATCACTACCTCCTCCTACACTGGCACTTAAAGGTACACTCCATCGTTTAGCACTACGCCCATGCAAAACTTGATTGCATAGCTACGCAATCAAGATAGAAGGTTGGTCTGAAGTACAGGCAAAGCTGGATATGAGAGCACTAGATATTAGCAGCAAATAGCCTGACAACAAGAGTGCATACGATGGTCACACGAGAAGCATTCCGTCAACGTGCACTAACGCTAAGAGCCTCGCTACCATCAAAATGCTAGAAGACACTCGTGAGAAGTTGAGAAAATGTGCCCGTGGGTTATGAAATGGGCATGGATGCGCATGCAAGGCTGAAGGGAGCAACCGCACTGCATGTGTGTGCTTGCACTTATCACATGACCTAATTATTGCTTACCACATGATCATCGTATGCGCTCTGTTTTCACGCTGATATGTAGAGCTCACATGTTCAAACCTGGTTTTGTGTAAAACATAACCTATTTGGTGCCTTCGACTTCAGGACAAATGATAAGTTGGTTTGCACGCGACCCGAACTCTGCTTCAACAACGAGATTGCAAAATTGCTCCCGTACGTTTTCCCTATTTGTAACGGTGATTACGCTCTGATATCCAGGTTTGCCTGTAGTTCAGCCCAACCTTCCAACTTGATTGCGTATAGTATGCAATCAAGTTTGCGGGGGCGTACCGCTAAACAACAGAGTGTACCTTTAAACATCTTTGATGCAAACTTTCTAACTAATATGTGCAAAATCCAACTTCTGTTTACACAGACTACTCCACTGCTTAGCAAAAAGCAAGCCTAAGTACAAATCTATCCCCCAGCAACGTAATAGCAACAAACCAACCAAATTACAGCAGCAACAAAATAACCAGTACTAAAATAGCACACATCAGAATACACACAATGAATAAACTAATCTTTCATGAAACAGTCACAAAGCTGTCTACAAGAACCTAAACCTTTACAATTAGATATGCAGAAAGCAAATCTTATACTTATATTATTTGTACAAGTACTGGTAAACCTCCATTAGCACCTCACTTCAAAATTGATCACCATTCATAGCCTTATTGCTACAAATACACTATACCACGATAACAGCCATTCAATCCATGATCTAGCCATTTTCCACACCTGTTTCATATCTGAAGCAAGCCACCTACACCATTGCAGTATGCAGTACAAGGTCACCATGACAGGCTTGTACCACAGTGCACTGGCATAGCGTCAGGGAGGGAGAGGGGACACTGTAGCCTCCACAAACTTTGTAAGCGTGTCAAGCAGAAGTGTCATGTGAGTTATCAAACAGTCACCCTTATGTTAGTGTAGCGTGTTAATGACTACATTAAACTATCTGTTTCATAGAACACATCAGCATTTCAGTATGGTGAAGGCTGCAGCCAGTGTCGAAAACGTCGTAACAAACGAAGTGCGCATGCCCATTACACTTTCACAGTCATTGTCGATGTCCATGGAGACTATGAAAGAAAAGACAAAGGGGCATGGCTTTGCATTGTAATGATCAACCCCTCCAAATTTGAGTACCACGCTATGCCAGTGCACAGTGCAGCAAGCTATCAGTGTAGTGTAGTGCACGTGACTCATATCTGACTGCCACATGCATGCAAATATGATAAGAAAAATATGTGAATATCATACATTCTTCCAGCTGGCCTGTAAATCAAAATATAGCTTTGATTAAGTAAAGAAATGACAAGAATATACCCATGTAACCATTTCTACCAGTCACCATTTAATTACTTTAATTAACATGTACAAGAATACACTTACCTTCTCTGCTTCTTTCTTTTCATTTACCTCTTCCAACACTATTCCAAGGTTAAGATGAGCAGCTAAAGGAACAAACCATGTTTCAGGCCCTGCAGTCACCATCACCAAGACAAAACAATTCCTGTTTACTGACATGCAAGCGTTGGTCTGAACTTGACAGCATTGTTGTAACTCACTATTGCTTCCTGATAACGGGTACCTTCTTGTAGCAAAATTCCTCTACATATAAACCACATAAGACACCAATAGAGTAAACAGTATAGACATCACATATATGTTAGGTAGTCCGCGTCAAAACTATTGACACATTTCCAGTTTACTTGTACTATTTTTGGAAAGTTTCTAGTTTTGCTATTTATTAAGATACCACGCCACTTTTTTCTCAAACAGCTGAAAAACAGTCACAAAAGCTATTCCATAGTATGCACATCCGCGTAGAGAGCTTATCCATCATGAAATGAGTCATGAAAGACAACGCCACGATAGCCTGTTACTATACCGCTCCAGTACTAGGAAACCATTTGAGATCTGCCAACTTTTACGTGTTTCTTGCTCTACTGTTTACTGAATTCTCCAAAGACTGGACACTGGAGAAGGAATTTCAACGCAGAGCTTCCCACTGAAGACCAAAAAACTAGCCAAAAACCATCGAACAACTTCAATTAGTGAACATGACGCAACAAGAAACAACAAATCAGCAAGCAAACTTGCACATCAGCTTGCAGCCCAGGAAGTTGTCGTCATGCAGTATTTCACCAGCAGAAGAGAACTTCATGACGTAAGTATCGCTACACGATGCCTTAGAATTAAAATTCTGCTGCTAGTGAAGCTGGAAAAATGACACTCTGGGCGCCACAGTTTCTCGATTGGTCCGATAGCTCACCAGATCTTGCACAAAATAGAAAACTTCTGGGTGGTCATCACGCGGGGTGTTTAGCTTCCTAGGCCTCAAAACGTGAACTGGAAGACACAATCCAGGCGGAGTAGCACTTGCTCACGCCTTGTGATCTGTTGCCATACACTGAACGCACCTCTAGCCGAATGTGCCTTTGTCTAGAGCTACGATAGCGAGGACAATGCTACATGTATCAAAAATGAAAGGAGGACACAAACTACTGATGCGCACTTGTGAGATTCCAAAAGTCTAGTAAATCTACAAGTATACACAATAGTTCTCTCTACCTAAAAAATGTATGTGCCCTGAAACGGATGCGTTTCTGCTCATGCTACACATGGCCATGCCACCAAGCGTAATGTGTCAATAGTTTTGACGCAGACTGTACATGCCCCATACAGATTGTAATGAGCATCTGCCATATTTGGTCTGTAACTCAATGCATTGCGATATGCTGCCTCTGCTTCATCTGTCCTCCCACTGCCTTTCAAAACGTTTGCCAAATTACCCCAAGCTATGAAACAAACTGTGTGTACACTATATTAAAATGAAACATGAAAGCTAAGTCACCTTTAGCTGGATTGACAGAGATGCCAGATCTAAACAGGAAAAAAAGATGAAATTTCTGACAACAAAGACAACAAAAACCTAGCTTAGCCATTACTATTAACTGTGACAACTCAATAATCTTGCTAACTCAAAAAACTCAGTCAATCAACAACCGGCAAAACCACATGTCCCGTATAATACCCAACTCCACAACATCCCCAACAAATAAATTAAACTCTACTCAAACAATCTTATTTGTAAAGCTCTATACCAACTCGCCTAAACATTCAGGTGGTTGTCCTTTAGTTGTTTTCTGGCTACGTCTAGGTAACTTCTCTGTCTCGATGGAATCATCATCCGAATCAGAATCGGTCGCAATCGCATTATCAGCTGGCGGAATGCCATGTTTTTGGAGACAATATTCTGCTCGACAAATGGTTCACATATACTTTTCTAGTAGTGCCTGTGAAAAACCTGACCATGTAGTATCTTTGCCCTAGAACTTCAAGAATTGTTGCTGGTTTCCAAAACCTTTTCCTTTACTTTCTGGCTGTCTAACAAAAACAGCTTCTCCTAATTGAAAGGGTTTCCTTTCATGAGACGTATGATCATGTTGTTTCTTTTGTCTCTCTTGACACTCTTGAACTTCGCGTTTCAGTAACTGCTTAGTCTGATCTTGATGTGCAGGTAATTCTGGCACTAGCATATCGAGAGAACATTGAAGTTCCCTACCCAATAGAAGTTTGGATGGAGACCCCCAGTAGTGTCATGTCCTGTACTCCTGTATACCATGAGAAAGTCAGTAACAACGTCTTGCAGATTCGCTCTTGTTGTTTCTAATCCTTTTCGGACTGCTCTCTTAAACGACTGAATGAATGTTTCTGCTTGTCCATTACTTTTAGGGTGGTAAGGAGGTGCTAAACTGTGAAAGATTCCTTGCTGATTACAGAAATCTTTGAACTCTTTTGCCACAAACTGAGGGCCATTGTCGGTGACGATTTGCAAGTCCAACTTTCCTTATCCAATCCATCCCAAGTAGATTGGTTCCCACTCCTTCCTTGACATAAAACTGAATATCAGCTAACGAGTTTCAAAATTGCAGTGTTTTGGCACAAATTCCTTTAAATGTCATAACTTTTCCCGATGCATTTCGAAGTCTTCCTTGAGAAGCCGACAATTTAGGACTCCCAAAACTGAGCATTTAGTAAAGATACGTCTGCTCGTGTGTCTATACAAAATTGAATTGTTTTACCATCTATTGACACATGCACCAATATTTTATTGCTTTCCGAGCAAACTTCATCTATCTTGCAAACGTCCTTGCAGATTGACTCTATACTTGGATCAGTAGTGCTTGAATCTGAAGCACTATCATCACACAGCTTGGTCAAAGCAATATGCCTTGCTTTTGTTCTTGCCTGTTTCAACTATTTGCCGATCTGGAGTTTTAGATCTGCAAGCAAGTTCCACATGACCACTGTTTTTACAATTTGAACAAAATAGTAAATCTCGGTGTTTTCTCAAAGAACATACTAGTTGGTAATGCTTTCTGTCTCCACAAATGTAGCATGCACCCACACGTCGTTGCTGATCATTCTCATTAGTATCTCTAACATAAACTCGATCTTCCTTTGCTTGCCTTGGTTGATGCCTTGTTTTCCTGATATTTTGGATGGTCTCCAAATTCACTGACGCAGAAGTATCTTGTGTTGCTGCAACACTATCCATGGCACTCTCCAACATTCTAGCGAAAGCCAGTACCTGTTCTAGAGGTGTCGTCAAAAGATTATCCCTTTCATAGAACTTCTGCAACATTTCATCATTGCGCAAACCAGCAACAAAAATATCTCTAACTCTACTATGATATTCTGCCGGAGCAAAACAACAATTTGCAGCTATTCGTTTCAATGCATCTAGATATAGATGAACAGTCTCACCAGTCTGTTGAAGATGTCTGTGAAGACATACCCGATCCACGATTGTATTGTATGTCTGTCTAAAGAAGCTGCGTGTGTGCTCAACAAGCTCAGGCAACCTCATATGTTTAATCTGTTTCGATAAGACGGAATTCTCAAGCCGCAGACGTAAATCTTTGTCTATGCATTTGATGATTAGATTCTGTTCTACTTCTTCTGTAATGCGGTGGTCAGTCTTCGCTAAATCTCCAAAGAATTGGAAAGAATGTGTCTACCAGCTGTCAAATCTACGTAGAGGATCTTCACTGTCTTGGTCCCTGAATAATCCAATAGACTTTTGTAGCCTGTCAAAAGCCTTGTAGCCTAGTGGAGTTTTAGCTTCGTGTGTCATCTGTTCACAGTGCCAATCTGTGACAACTCAATAATCTTGTTAACTCAATAATCTTGTTAACTCAAAGAACTCAGTCAATCAACTACCAGCAAAAACCACATGTCCCGTATAATACCCAACTCCACATTAACCAGCTGTTGAAAAGCAAAGTTTATAACATCATACAGTAATGAAACAATGCAACTCCACAACACGACAAGTTACGAGGAGTAAGCTCGCATAACACGCAGATAACTGTACATATGGCTACCCTGCAACAAGCATATTTGACAGACAGATGCACTATCCTCCCTAACAGTAGAATTTACACTAATTTGAGAAATGAGAAACTACAGATTTACAAAAACTACATCCATAGACACAAATATGGTATGTTCAGCAATAGGTTAAAAATCTCTCCCTGTTTCTCTTTTGTAACCACATACTAACATACCATATTTCATCGTTCAAGCACTGCCCTTCAAAAGAGTGCCAGCTAACCGCTGCAAGGTACTGGCAAGCAAATTTATTATATGTTGCACCTTTAAAAGGGTGTCAGAATGTACATGTATATAATACAACTTATAAGAAGACTTAAAAATTATAGACATCTTCCTTCAAGCTTAATTGGCATAGTATCTTATGCAGATGTACACAAGAATCAAGTTGCTTGAAAAAGAACAGTACAATGAAAATGACAGAAATGTGCAAGAATTGAAACAAAGAGGCTAGAAAATCTGGTTGGCCATTATTATTGATACCATTTGGCCATTCACACGTGCAGTACATCCAATAATAAGCACCACCTTCGAAAGAATGCTTAGAAGTAGAACTAGTAAAGCTGTGTTCACACCAGCACTTTCACAGCTTTGCAGGGCCATAGGAGCTGGTCCGGCTGGTCCAAACATGGCCGGACCACTTTTTCTAGAGTAAACTTTCACAAGTGACCTATTTCAGGGCCGTAGAAACCGGTACTGTGGGCATGTTTAGGTCAAACCATCTTTCAAAAACTGTATTTGGAACAGTCGACGATTAATGGCTGAAACTTTCTGTTGAAATTATAGGTGACTAAATAACTAATATATTTACAGTCAAACAAAAGTAAACTAAAGTCCATACCAAAATTAGAGACAACGTTGGAAAATTCCCGGATCTCAGCTATCCGATGTCCTAAAGAGTTGATTTCAACACTAATACAAAGTTCGTGCCAAGGCGATGACGATTAGCTAGATATGAGTTGTCATTGGCCTTTTCTTACATTAATAATAGCCATTTCCTGTCTAGACACATGAGTAGTGACCGCCTTCAATTTAAGTTAAAGAGCATCCACAAAAAACCACCTAGGCTTCAAAGCATACCGCTCACGTGATGAAGTAATTAGCTTCAGTCAGAGTCAACATTATCGCCATTTCCTTCACAGACATGGATCTCTTCACTGTCTGAACTTGAATCGTCTTCTCTGCCTACATATAATGATTCCCTATAGCTATGGCTTAGCTATAGCAATAAGTCATCAAAGGCTATTAGCGACCCCTCCTCTAAGCACTTCCTAAGCATCTAAACACTTCACCACAATTCCCACATTGTCTCTAATTTTGGTATAGACATTAGAGCATCTTGACCTAATATATTAATTGCTATCTAGCTAATGCAGGTCGTACTGCGTAGTTACGTATACGCGTATTACAATTGCTGGTAATCGAGAATTTGAAGAACCCTTTGTGCAATACACTAGATAATATTGTATGCTGGACGACTGCTCTTTTGGTGCATTATCTTTGGACCACACCCTTTTAGCACGCGTTAGGCCAGACCACTTTTGAAATGCTTCCTACAGGCTTGCAATGAGCCATACAAAACCACATTAGAATTGCCGCAAAGAATCACAAAATTAAATGTTATTCTCTTTCTAAACGCGCTATAGTACTTGTAAAATCTATCTAAAATCTACATAGCAACTATCGTTTTGTGTGACCACAAAGTCAATAAATAGTTTCTAGTCATCAAAGTACAGTAGCAAGAGTTATCGCATACGAGACACACAAATCACTCATGGTTACGTAATGTTAGATTCTCGCATAAAGTCGTAAACCAAGAAAGCAATAGATTTCGCGTTTGCAGTTGTAGACAGGCAAGTTCAGTTGCTTATTTCTAACAAGACCTGGCAATGGCAAACATGAATTACACTGTTTTTGTAACTCTTTCACAAATGTTTCACACATCTGATTGACTGTTTGTCCATTGTAGCTGGTTGCCACATACGACATATAAGAAATGCTGCTCTGTATTGGACCACACAATGGAGGTGTGGCACATTCCTGCAGCACGACAGAGACAAAGTCAGCAACCTACGTCCGCAGACCAAAAGTCGGTTCAGCTCTATACGTTTACATTACTCGTCAATCAGGTCTTGTGACTTTACAAAGTCCCATTTCTTATGGCTCATAGCTGAAACTAGTAAACTAGTAATTAAAGCGGTGTTTACACCGTAGCTTCCACAGTTATGAGCCTTCAAAGTCCTGAACACCACGTAGGATAGGGCAGTGGCGTAGGAAGATGTTCACGAGGAAGGGCAGTGGCATAGGAAGATGTTCATGAGAGGGGCTGTAGTGTGGATGTCATCAGCTTGCCAGACAGTAAAAGGATTTGCAAAAGTCGCCGGCACAGGAAATATAAATTTCTACACTGGGGGTCTTCAGCCCCCCAGTCCCCTCCCCTGCTTCCTACGCCGGTGTAAAAGTTTACGTAATTGTCACGAAGAATTCCAAATCTAGTCTACACGCTATTTTCTTTCTGAATGTGCTACCTGCAAGATTTATCTTAAGATTGACATGGCGACTGCCGTTTCACATGACCACAAAGTTGGTAAATAGTCTGTAGTCGTCGAAGTAGAGTTATCGTATATGGGACATAAAATCACTCATGGTTACGTAATGTTAGATTCCTGTATAAATGTCATAAAACCAAGAAAGCACTCAATTTCGCAGCCAGGTGATTGCTGTTGTCTATTTTCGACAAGATCTGGCAATTGCAGTTATGAATTGCACTGTTCAGATAAGAAAACTCTCTCATGAAAGTTTCGTGCATACGATTGGCTGTTCGCCCATTGTCTCTGGTTGTCGCGTACAACATAAAGGTAATACTGCTCCGTGATTGGGCCCCACAAATGGAGGCATGGCACATCCTGCAGTGTGACAGACATAGTCAGCCAGCCACATAGTCCCCAGACTGGAAGTTGGTTCAGCCCTATACATTTAGAGTACGCTACTCGCCACGTCTCGTGACTCTTACAAAGTCCCTTTTCTTATGGGTCATAGCTGAACATAAATGTTAAAGCGGTGAGACACTCAAATGAAGAAATACAGAATCGCTTCATATAGACAACACTACTCATAAACATATGGTAAATGCCGCTTAGCCAAAACAGTTCATCACATCACCACAAAATCATCAAGTGTGTATATTGAATGCTATATGAAATTACAAATCCAGTTAGCCAGTGTTCTAGAAAAGTTTTAAATTGAGCGAGAATAGTGCCACCAAAGGGGGCACTCAAAGCGCCACTAAATACAATCAGGAGACCTGTCCCTAGCCTTGAAATTTATTACATGTACCATTTACCTTGCTTTTATTCTTATAGTACCAATACTTCACTAATGTCTATTCCTGGTGTTAAACTTAGCAAAAGCACAAAAAAGTATTTCCATCATAGTTTAATGATTTTGGTACGGTCAAAAGTCATATGTCATGTTATTACTAAGCCTTGCTAACAAAACCGCACTATTATTAGACTTATGCATCTTCGTCCCATGGACAGCACCAACAGTGCAAAGTTACACGTTTCAAGCACACGTAAGAACTAGTGATATATAGTGAACTTACCACAGAGGAATTAAGGACTAGCACCAAGTCTAATCCCATAACACTCACCCTGACAAGTATTGAAAGCAACCGATGATACAAGGAGGCAACTTGCTTAAACTTTAAAGCCATAAATTTGATTAGAAAAATCACTGATTGACATGGTAAACCAAACAGGTATTGTACTTCTTGTCTTAAATTTCAGGTCAAGCGAGGTAGTTACAACATCTAAACAGCATAAATCTAGCTGTGTCTACAAATATTTAATACTGTCATTCTCTCCAAATATGAAAATTTCACAACTTTGAACTACTTATTCAATATACATCTTAATTAATGTGTATGACAACAAACCTTCAATATTCTTACATAAAAAACTAGTTTGGGTACAAAAATACAAACAATTATGCTAAACAGTCATGCAAAGCAATCAACAAAACTCACTACCAGCTGCTGCACAAGCACACACACACACACACACACACACACACACACACACACACACACACACACACACACACACACACACACACACACACACAACCTGTATAGGCTTTCTTCATTCTGCCAGTCTTCATTACGGCGTACTGTCCTCATGATAAACAACAGCAAGACGGACAAAACACCCATTAATATCACCTGCAGCACACCAAAAATAAAGTTATTGCTATAGTATTAATTAATTAATGCAATGTTTTTGCATACTATATAACAATACAAACATCATAATTAAAAGAAACTGACACCTGCACATTCACACCTCAAAACACTAGACACATGTGAATAGGAATTCAAATAAAAGTCAAAGTGCAAGAGTGAAAAATGTACATATTTCACAAATTTTACATCTCCATACACACTGTTCCTAGCTCTACAAACCATACCAAACACATTCACGAATTAAGCACACTAACTAGCAAACAAATGTGCCAACAGAACACTGTTAAACGTTTATAGACAATTTAAAACATTTGAAACAAACATAGTTATACAACTGTTTCCTATGATACAAACTAGCTTCTATACAATCGTCACGCTTTTCTGATTTATTGACAGACAACTTCCATGTTCAGAAAACACTCCTCTCATTCACTTTTATGTACCGTATTCCCGTGAATAGTGCCCTGAGGTACTATTTTTCATCGTTCTGAAACATGAGGGCATTATTTGAGCATGGGGCATTAATATTTTGCAAGCATAGAAACTGTTGCATTGTTCCCTTGCATACCATCACACTACACAAACAAACTAATCTATAACTGTTACCCCCTGGCTACTCTCGCTATCAATTGAGTCATATGCCTGGTTTGTTGCATATGCTGAATCTTCATTGTCACTCAGTGGTTCTATCTGGGTTTCATTTCATCACAGCCGTACACATTGATGGGCATGCATATATACAGTAACAGGGTTTGAATACTACCCCAGAGGGGCACTAATCGAGCATGGGCCACAATTTGAGCATGGGGCATTATTTGCAGAAATATGGTAGATGCATGACAAGTCCTTCATACCGGCAGAATACTGCAGTGATTTGACGGAAGACTCAGTCTGAGCGTGTGTAGACACATCCTGTGCAATTGTTATGGAAATCGACACACTCCCCATGTAGCGCTCGGTTCACAAAACATGTGGATTCGGTGCAAATGACTGGTGTGTGCGTGTATTCGAAAGACCTGGAATGTGCTAATTAGTTAATATCCCGTTGAAGACAAATGAAAATGCAACCGAATGTCATGTTCCCAAAAATTTCCAGTGACTTTTCCTTTCAGAAATATATCCTGGCAGTAGAAACTTGAAAGTCACATGCAGATTCTTACTCACCCTAAGGATACAGTAGCTTGACACACAGACATGATTTAGCACTCTGTGCTGGAACCGTGTAAATTGTATTCGGTGCAAATGTAGCGACATATCTCTTCAGTGAGTCTTCTCGGAGCCATTTTGACAGTCCCATTGTTCATATCGGAAGCCGTCACTTCGAAAGACGCTGCTGTTGCAGGGAGCAGGTGCCTCAAATGTGGCAGCTACTCGCGTGTACTTGGGCAAATCAAAGGTAGGCGTATTTTATAGACCTGAATATCCTACTAAAAATATCTCGTCTTTTTCTACGTCACCGGTGTAGCAGAGGATTTGTTTGTTGGGAGTAACCGGCAATAAACGACACGCTCCGTGCATACCGGCCGAGGGTAAGGAACGGGCAGTTTAAATTTGGTAGAGATCCAATGCATTGTTTCAGAGAAATTTCCTCTTGAAATATTTTAAAATATACTCAGCATGTTTCCAACCAATGCACTGAATATCTTTTCAGAACTCTATCTCCTTGCTTTTGGACGTAGTTTGATGTATAAGCAAAATCAACTACAGCTTGCTCAGATAACCCAGTCTGATGGGACTGCTAGATAGCTATAGCATTGTGATGTAACAATAGCATGTGAACAATCATGAATATTGAAAGTGAGCATTGCATACTCATGAGAAAACAAAACTATCCTATGAGATTAAGCTCACGTAACAGAACTTCCTTCAAATAGAGTCTATGAGGGGCATTCAGTCTCTAACCTGAACGACGAACAGCACTATGTCGCTCTACATTGCACCCCCAAAAGGGGACCCAACTGAAGCGGCATGCTGACGCCATCCTGCCTATGTTCTTACCCATGCCGAGTTACGCCTGGTACCCCAAATTTTAGCCTCGTGGGTGATCCGGTCTAGCAGGCTATCAAACTTATACATATTATACAAACACCTCCAATTTTAGTAGCAAACCCAACACACAAACGTATGGAAACTAAAGACAGGTCATCTACATATTTTCTTCTTTAAAGAGACTTCAACAAGGTGCCTACCTTTCTCATAGCC